>NW_023659712.1:5000-20755 GCF_015228065.2 Penaeus monodon
TCTTTCCTCCCTTTGCACTTCCTCTGTCCCTTTTCCCCCCTTTGCTCTTCCGTATCTTTTTTCCCCCTTTGCTTTCCCCCTTTTGCCTTTCCTCTTTTCGCTCTTACCCCCCTTTGCCTTTCCTCTGTCTTTTTTTCCTCCCTTCCTCTTTTCCTCTGTCTCCTTTTCCTCCTTTTTGCTTTTTCATTTTTTCCCCTTTTTCCCTTTCTCACTGGTGACTCCCCTTTTCCCTTCTTTCTTTTCTTCTTCCTCTTCGTTCATTATCTTTTTTTCATTCCTCCTTTTTTTTTTATTTTTTATTTTTTTTATTTTTTTTTTCCCCCTCTTCCTTTTCTTGGCTTTTTCTTTTTTTTTCATTTTTCCCCACCCCTTTTCTTTTTTTCCCCCCCCCTTGCCTAATTCCCTCCTCACCTTCACCTCCTTTCCCACCCCCCTTTCCCCATCCCCCCATAAAACACGACGTTTATCCACTTCTTCCCCCCTCAGCTAGCCCCCCCTCCCTTTGGCTGCCCGGGGGGTCATAAGGCGTGGGACGTCCTCGGGGCGGGGGGCGGCGCCCCCAAACGCCAGAACTGTCACGGAAGGCGCCGGATCTACGTTTTTTTATTGCTCCCATTATTATCTATATTGTTATTATCTTTATTATTATCTTTAAAATTTTGGGAAATCAAAACAAAAAAAATTATAATAACTATCACTATCATTATTGTTATTTTTAATGGTTATTTACAGTAACCACCTTTCCCTTTGAGTTCCCAAAACAAATTTAAAATTTGCTTTATTATCATTTTTATTCTATATTATTTTTTATTTTATTATTACGATCATTTTTACTATTATTTTATTTTTGTTGTTTTTTGGGTCTTGAAATTTTATTATTATTATCTTTAAACTAAAATTATTATTATATTTTTATTTTTATACAAAAATTCTTATGACCTTAGAAAACCCAATTGCATTAAAATGAATTTGATTTTTCTTTTTTCTTTTGGTGATTTGGGAATATCTCGAGGGGAAAACATTGTCTGGGGAAAATGGACTAATTGGCCCCTTCCGCCAAACTCCCGTTTTTTGTGAGGAAAAGGGGGTTTGCATGGAAGTTTTTTGTATATTGTGGTCCCCCTTGGGCTGCTCGTTCACTGGCGGGTATTGATGCTAATTGTGGTGTAGCCCCTTTTTCATTTTTTTATAAACTTATTTTCTCTCAGTAAATGCGCGATTTTTTTTGGAGTTGCCATTAGTAAATTTTCCCAGGTTTTAAAGTTTGTTCCCGAGATATTTAGGACAAATTTGGTAGTGATTTGTGTGTGTGGTTTGTGTGTGTGTGTTTGGTGTGTGTTGTGTGTTGTTGTGGTGTGGTTGTTTGTGTGTGTGTTGGTGTGTGTGTGGTGTGGGGGTGTGGTGTGTGTGTGGTTAGAGAGAGAGAGGGGAAAATCTAGCTATTTTTTTTTATTCTTTTCAAAGTCCCTCTCAAAAACATCATTTCAAAGGGAAAATGCCATCGCAAATTTTTTATGCGCCACCTTGGAGGCCCCCCCCTGCCCGTGTAGCTTTCCTTTGTCCTTTGTCTCTCTCCTCCTCCTTTCCCCTTTCTCTTACTTCTCCTCTCTCTCTCTCTCCCTCCCTCCCCCCATCCCTCCCTTTTTTTCCCCCTTCTCTTCTCTCTCTCTCTCTTTTCTTCCTCCTCTCTCCTTTTTCTCTCTCTCTCTCTCTCTCTCTCTCTCTCTCTTTTTCCCCTTTCCCCTTTTTTTCTCCCTCCCCCCCTCTCTCCTCTCTCTTTTCCCTTTCCTTTCCCCTTTTCCCCTTTCCTTTCTTTCTCCCCCTCACCCTCCTCTTCCCCCTTTTTTTTTCTCTTTTTCTTTCCCCTTTCCTTTTTTTCCACCCCTCACCCTCTCCCCCCCTCCATCCGTTTCCCTCCGTCCGTCCTCCCCCGTCCCTCCCCCCTCCCCCCTTTCTCCCACCCCCCTCTCTCTCTCCTCCTCTCTTCTCTCTTTTCCTCTCTCTCTCTTTTCCTCACTCTCTCTTTTCCCCTCTCTCTCTCTCTTTTCTTCTCCCTCTCTCTCTCTCTTCTCTCCCACTTCTCTCTCTCCCCTCCTTTCATCGCTCCCCCTCTTCTTTTCCCGTCTCTCTTCTTTCCTTCCTTCCTCTTTTTCTCTCCTCTTTTCCCCCCTTCCCTTTCTACCTCTTCCTCCTTCCCTTTCTTCGGGTCCTCTTTTCCCATTCCCCCCCTTTTTATTTTTTTTCATTTTTCTCTTCTCTCGCTCTCCTTCCCATTTGGTCCTTTTCTTCCCTTTAAGTTTCTCTCCCATTTCCCCTTTTTTTTCTCTCGCTTTCATCTATCTACCCCTTTCCCCTCTCCCTTTTCCCCCTCCTTTATAGGGAAGCAGAAGCAAAAAGATGAGAAATGAAGAGAGGGAAGAAGCAAAAAGGAGGAGGGCGAACATTGAAAGAGAGTGAGTGAGAAGAGAAGGGGAGCGAGAGAGAGAGAGGTGGGGTGGAGGGGGAAAGAGAGAGGGGGGGGAAAGGAAGAGAAGGGGAGGAGAGAGGGGGGGGGAAAGGAGAGGGGGGGTGGAGGGGGGGAGGGAGAGAGAAGGAGAGAGAGAAGAGAGTCATAATATAACCTCCTTGCTTGATTTTTTTTAAATTTATATATTTCTTCACTTTGTCGTGCATGAGCGTTTTATTCCTTCGAAGATTAACTCATTCTATTTTTATTATTGTTAATTTCTAATTGAATTATTAGTTTTAATTATTGAATTCGTAAATGGCTTATTAAATTTTTAAAGATTTAAAGATTTATTTTTTTATTAAAACAAATTCTTATGTTTAAATTCCGCATTTCCTTATCAAAACACGTTTCTTTTGCGTCTGTACTTCCTTCTCCTCGCTGTTTCTTTTTTTTTGTTTTTGCTCATCTTTTTTCTATGTTCTAAATTATCTAAAAATTCCCCGTTGTTCTCGTTTTCTGTTTAGATGTTTTTTTATTTCATGGGGTGTTTCTTTAGCAATTCCTGTCATTTTACTCATTTCCAGAAGCTTCAGATCCCCTTTCTTTTCAAACATCCATTCTTCTGTTTTCTTTTTTCTTTAAATTATTCTTGTTCTTACTTTTCTTTCCTTTTTGCTGTTAAATTTTTATTATCAATGATTGTCATTATTTTGGTATAATAAAATTATTTCATCCATGTATTATTGTTTCAATAGTTTGTTCCCTCTGCCCTATATTTTCATCTTCATATTTACTTTTTAAAGTTTCAGTTTTTTTCATGTCAGTGCTTTCATTTCATTTTATGGATTTTTCCCTTTTGCTTTGCTTTATTATTATATTACATTTAGTTTTATTATTCATTCTTCCCTCATTCGTTTTTTTTCTTTATTTTTTTTTTAAAAATATTATTATTACCATAATAATTTTCATCGGGTTTCTCATGAATTAACGTCAGTAAGTAAATTGCTCAAGGCATCAATTATTTTCAAAAACTATCTTTTTAAAATTTTTATTACAATTTATTTTTGCCATTTAATTCATTTCCTGTTAACTTTATTTTTTCTTTTTTTATTTTTTTCGTTATCATTATTATTAAAATTATTTTTAACTTATTTGTTTAAACATAAATTTTTTTATTTATTATTTATTTTAAAATTATTATCCCAAATTTTTTTCACTTTTTTTTGTTGTTTTTATTTTTTTATCAATATTAGTAGTAGTAGTTATTTTTCCTTATCATCTTTTCGTTATTATTGTCACTGATATTTGGTTATTATCCTTGTTATATAAATTTACTATTGTTTTTTTTTATTATTATTATTTTATTATCACCATCCTTATTATTATTATTATACATCATTATTTTTTTTATTATTATTTATTTTTTGTTGTTAATTTTAATATTTTTTATTTTCATTTTTTAAATTTTTATAAATGTCATTTTATCTCTTATTAGTATCATTTTATTGCCTATTTTTATGATCCATATTTTTTTTTACTACTACACCTAAAATTTCTCTTACTATTATTTAAACGATTATCATTATTAGTGTTAATTTTTTTTTTATTATTTCATTACATCATTGTTCTTTCTTTTTTCTTCATCTTGTAATTCTTGTCGAGATGCGGGGAAAACCCCCCACACGCACTTCAGCGGACCCCGCTTCTCGGGTGGGGGTCCTGCCCGGGCTCGGGGGTCCCCCGGCAGGAATAAGGGGGGGGAACCCCTCAGGACCTGTTGGGGAAAACCCTTTTGCTGATGAACTCTTCTCCTGGTAATGACGCCGGGAAAAACTGTGTGATATGGACCAGGGTTGGCCCTGGGCGTTGGGTACAAAACTAAAAACCAAAAACCTAAAAAAAATAAACCAAAAAAATTACTTAATTTTGCGTGACGATTGTAAGCTTCGACCTTCTCTCATCTTTTAACATTTATACTATCTTCTTAATCCGAGGGGATGTTCATAGCAAAAAAACAATTCTTTAAAAGGATCTGAAAACCCTTTTTACTAAATTTGCCTTTTTATGAGTTTCAGCTTACGCAACACCATCGAACGGCGAGAACAAAAGAAAAATACAGGGTTAATTTTTTTGTGTAAAATTTCCACTTTTTCATAGTTTGAAAATTCCCAAACTTATACAGCAGGTTTTAAACAGGTTAAAATTTCCTAAAAGATTGAAAAAATTTCGGTTTTATTCTATGCAGAGAGAATTAAAAGGGTTTTGGACCCCTATGCCTGTTATACATCACTAGAGTCGGTTAAATTTTTTCCTTTTCCATCATTGATTATGATAATCACTTCTTTGCCTACTTTCTGCTATATGCGCCCTGAACATGTAGGAGACTGGTGTGCATGCTATCCATCATTAAATATATTCTTTTTCGGTCATTTTATTACTTAATCACTTCCGGTTAAGGGCATTGTTTTACGGTAATCATTGGGTTTTTCCCGGGGGGCATTAACCTACTTTCCCGGTTTTCACACTCATTGCATACGTGAGAGGACAAAGTCCATTACACAACTCTTATATATGTGTGTAAAAATATGTAATTACTAATATAAAAATTTTATATAATTATATATATATTATATATATATTTTTATATTACTATGCTATACATGTTTTTAAGTTAAAATATTCATCTTTGCAAAGTGTAGTGTATGAATTATGTATGTATGTGTTGGTATTGTTATATATGTATATTTATTGTTATATATATGTGTAAAATTTTAATTATATTTGATATTATAATATTATATATATTAATATAAAATAATAATATTATATATATTTAATAATGCATATATTAAAATTTTATATATAAATATAATAAATTATATATTTGTTTTATATATTTATATATATATATTAAATATATATTTTTATATATTTTTTATATATTAGGGTTTTATTTTATATTATATATATAATATATATATATATATATTATATTATATTTTATTATATTAAAATATATATATGTTTGTGTGTGGGGTGGTGTGTGTGGGGGTTTGTGTTTATATATCATATACTTTATATTTATATTATATTATATATTTTAATATTATATTTTATATATATATATTTTTAAAATATTTTTATTATATATTTTATATTTCATGTGTATATATATAATAATTTTTATATATTATATATATTATATATATTTTAATATATATGATATAACACACACACAAAACCAGCACATTATATCATATATCATGTTTGTATGATGTGTATATATGCATATTCATTGTTAATGAGCACCCAGACACGAAGTAAGAATGACCCAAAAATTCGTCTGTGACCACCCTTTTATACCTCATTTTTGGTCTTTTTGCATATGTTACTTTTTGTATACTCATTTTTATCTTTGCTGGTAAGACAATTAGTTTAAATATTTTTTTTAAAGATAATTTTTATTTTCTTAGAAAGGTGATACTTTATTTTACTTTTTTTTTGGTATCAGTACTATATTGTTTATGCTAAGCCAGTGGGTTTTTTGCTCTGGCGAAACAGTGTTAACATAAAGGGGACCGGGGCAAACTGACGCGCTGCTGTGAGCGGAGGAGCGGGGGAAACAAGCCGAGAGGGCTTTGGGGTGCTGCTCCTGTGAAGCCCTCGTTGTGCCTATGTGACCTATAAATTTTGTTTTCCGTTAAAAGCTGTATGTGCAGTGTGACATGCGGGTTTCCCCCCTGTATTTTTCCTATAAAAAGGGTACGGGTAAATAACTTGTTAAAAAAGGAAAGCTGTCTCGTGTGTTTATTTCGTGCCTGCCCGCTCGGGGTTTTTCCCCCTGTGGTGTTCTGGACCTGTGGTGCTCGGTGCCTTTTGGGAGCTTTCATGTTCAAAACCCCTGTTATAGCACCCGTCTGCCTAGCCTCCTTGTTTTTGGTGGCAGAGAGACGAGGGGGGTCGGCGTAACAAATGGGTCGGAGTGGGATTTGTGATATTTTCATAAGCGCCGATTTATCATGTCCCAAAGGGGGCGGCAGCCATGAGAGAAAGGGCTATGACTGAGGCAGCACGATGGGGTAAACCGAGCCAGAGGGAAACTGTCACTCCATGCGGCCATTTGAAGGGACCTGGGAAAACATGACGCAGCTGGCTGGGCGGGGCGGAGGAAAACCCCAAGAAGATGCAGTTGGTGCTGCTCCTGTAAAGACCCGTGTGTGCCCTTTGACCTAATTAAACTTTGTGTTGCCCTTTATAAGCGTATCGTGCGTTGAATGCGGTTTCCCCCCCTGTATTGTGCCTATAAAAAGTGAAACGGAAAATAACTTGTGAAAAAAAGGAAAGACTGTCATTTTGTCGAATCAGGCAAGGAGGCAGGGGGAACATTCCCCGACTTGTTGAGTGTACAGAGCAATTGCATTGTGAAGAGGGAATCAGCAGTAAAACCGACAAGGCCTGCAACAGCTAAGAGGAACGAGGGGAGGTCAGACTCTGGGCGGGGTTCGGGCCTGAGGGAGGAATGAAGGGGAAAAGGGGGCATCAAGGTGTAACGTTCAAGCAAAAAGGCGCGAGTTCTGAAACAGATGCCAAGTGTCAAATTTACGGGGGCCCGGGCTGGGGTCCGGGGCAGAAACCCCGGCCTCGCAGGTCGTGTCGGACCGGGTCGCTGCAGAAGGCTGGGACCCATGGGAACCCTCCTTGGTATGGCGGGGGAAACTCGGCCCGGGTTCCAACCCGCCTCGTTGCCTCCCTCACCCCCTTTCCCTCCCCCCCAGGAGTGTTAGTTAAAGGCACCGTTCTCCCCCCTGTAGCCCCTGGGCCTCCAGACTTCTGTGAAGCGAAAGCCAGCTGAGTACGACGGGAAGGGGGCCCTGGGGGGCTATTCCCCCCAAATTTAAAAATGCTGGCATCCCCCGGGCGGGAGCCAGGAAGAGGGGGGGGCCCTGCAGCGGGTAACAGCCTAAGGGACCCCGGGGGGGGGAATTTTGGGGGCATCTGCCGCCATCCAAACATGCCTCTTAACCACGTGGCGGGGCTTTAAACGCCGTTTCGGGGCACCACCATCGGCCGAGGTATATCGGCCCGCTTGAAAAAGCGGACTCGTGAGCGTGGCGGACACTGTCCCCTGGCGCGGGATTGAGGCGCTGGTAAGGAGGTCTACCCTGGCTGCAAAGAGATGATTGTGGTCCTCCCCCCGGGGTTTTTTTTGTTACCTTTTGCAGGACCACACTGCAAATCTACCCCAAGCAGGCCACCCTGAGGACCTGCAGGTGGCGCTGGCGAGGGCCTTGGAGTTCGAGCCTTCTGAAGGCACCCACTGGCCTAGGCCAGCTGCTCAGCCCCCCCGTGACCCCGGGGCTGGAAGGCAAAAGTGGGAAGGTAGCTTTGAGGAAGGTGACCCGAGCACTTTCCAAGCTTTGGTTGGGGCTGTGGAGGGGTGTGCACAGATGTTCAGGGGGTCAAGGGAGGGGAAAACTCGCCCTCTAAAGCGGACGGATTCTGATGCCTTCCAGCAGTGCTGCAAACTTGGTAGGTAGGTCCCATCCGAGTGCATGTCCTAAGGCTAAGGAAGTGGTACAGGCGAAAACTCGGGGAAAAGGGGCCCAAAAACCCCGCCGCCCCTCTTTTCCCGGGCCCCGATTTGGGGTAAGCTGCCGTCGAACCAGCACGATGCGGTGGGGGCTCAATAGATGGAAGCCATGCCGCCGACGTAGCACGGGGGCTGAGAGACCCTAGTGCGGCCTGATATTTGGCCCCTTTGCAACTTCCAGACCACCACAGAGCTGTGTGGTGCAGGGGGCTTGTGGCACTAAAGGGGCCAGTGGAGGCTCGTATTGCGGGGCGCACGGTGCAGCGGCGCCGGTGTAGTGCCATCTGGCGACACTGCTTGCTGGGCTTTGACTACCTACGCAGAAAAGGCGTGTGTCCCCCTTTGGGAGGGAAAGCGGGTGGGGGTGCACGGTAAAGATGTCCCCTTTTGCTTCCAAGATTGGCTGTGCAAGGTATTACGGCTGAGCGACTGCCCCGGCAGAGTCGAATCCGTGTCGCTGTAAAGATGATGCTGGGGTAGAGGGCCTCGTGGACCCCAACCAAAACGGCAGTTTGCTGATGGCGACGTTTGGGCGACCCTTGTTGGACCAGGGAGGGTTAGTTACAGTGTTGGTAGCCAATTCTCCGATAAGCCCCAAAAGTCCAGCGGGTGAAAAAGCTGGGCACTTGTGAGGAAGTGGGCGCCCAAAGAGTCTGGGGGAGCGAGGTTTTTGGTTGGTGTGGGGCCATTGCCTGACTTCCTCGAGGACTTGGCGCCCCGGGAGCCCGCAAAACCTGAGGGAAAGCACAGACAGAGAAAATGCGTCACACCTGTCTCAGTATCAAAATGTGTTTAGCGGGGTGACTTGGACCTGGGCCGCAAGGATTGGTGAAGCACCGCTTAACCCCGGGAAGTATTTGCCCCAAGACCCCCCCCCCCCCCAAACTTTTTGCCCAACCGGGCAGAAAGATGCACGCACTGCTATAGCTGGGGGCACGGGGTTTTGAACGGTCAAAATCCATGGTCATCAGCGGTATCCTGGTGAAGAAAAGGACGGCACAAAACCCTTCTTTGGACTCCCGGGGCGCTGAAGCATGACTATAAAAGGCCATCCCCATTGCCGAGAATTGATGAACCTTGATGCTTTGGTGGGGCCAGGTGGTTCTCCCCCTCGCCTAAGTGGGTTTCACCGGGTTTGGAGATGGGGAAAGGACAAGCCAAAGACTGCCTTTTTTTTCGGGCAAAGGCTTTTGGGAATTCAACGTCAAACCCTTTGGGCTCTGCAATGCCCCTGGGTTTTTTCGAGCGCTGGGAGGGTATTGGGTGGCCTTGGAAGACGGCGCTTGTCTACTTTTGACGTCATCGTCTTCATACACCTTCGAGGAGGAGTGAGCGGGTGGAGGAAATACTACAGCGGGTTTGGGGAAGGGGAAACCCCAAACTGCCCCAAGAAATTCTCGTGTTCCAGCATAGGTCCATTTCGGCTGTAGTCCCCGTCAAACGGTGTGGCCCCGACCCACAAAGGGGGCGGGGGTGGAGAATGGCCATTCCCACCAATGTGGCGGAATCATGGGTACCTGGGCCTGTGCAATACTACCGCCCCTTTGTAAGGACTTCGCCCGTGTACGCTCCTCTCCACGCTTACACGAAAAGGGGGGTGCTTCCATGGACAGGCGTGTCAGTCTGCATTTGACAACCTAAAAGGGCCCCGGTTTAAAACACCCGGGGCTTGCTCTAAACCGGACCCAACTCCCTTCCTGTTGGGCACGAACCCTTTCGGGAAAGGGTCGGCATTTTGCCCCAGATAAAGGACGGGAAAGTATGTCTGGCCTACTAAATGCCAAGTTCGCAGGCCTAAACAACTATTGTGTGACAAAGGGAAAAAGTTGCTGGCGGGGGTGAAGATCCGAGCACTTTCACCCTCCTCACGGTGCCGAGTTCACCCTCCGGGCTGACCCTGCGCCCCACGTGGTTGATCCTGAAGGGACAGAGAGTCGCTGGCAAGGTATTAGGGCGCCCTTTAACAGTACACTACCCCTCGTCCACCGCCCGGGGCGGTCCATTGCAACGCTGACAGCCTGATCGACGCCCGTTTTGGGGGAGTTGCTCACACTGTTCCAAAGGATCGATCCTTGTGCCCCCGTCTGCAGGTGCTGGGGAAGCGCCACTAAAGGGGGTGATATGGCGTAAGGCACAACGTGAGGGTCTCACCTTTTTTCCCTTGTCCGGTGGCTTGATGGACGC
Organism: Penaeus monodon; assembly: GCF_015228065.2. NCBI lineage: Eukaryota > Metazoa > Arthropoda > Malacostraca > Decapoda > Penaeidae > Penaeus > Penaeus monodon. The sequence continues at coordinate 15,224 of NW_023659712.1, forward strand.
CCCATTTTTGGGGCCTGGGTGCGGAAGCCCCACCACAAAGTGTCTGGGGGGACCATGGGGAAAAAAATTTCAGTGGATCAAAACGGGTTTTTTAGTGAAACGCTGGGGGCAGTTTAGTGAAATGGACGTGACACGGGGGTAATGTATACCCGGGGAAGGGTGCTGAGTTTGCTGAGGGAATTCATGCTGGCGTTACCAGTGGCCACTTGGGGAGAAAAAACCCTGAGCCGTCTCCCTCAACGCTTTTAAATGGGGGGGCGGAGAAGTGACGTGTCTGAGTGGTGTTAAACTTTTGTGTGTGCGGCAAAGAAGGGCCCCCTAGAAAAAATGTGCCCCCTTCAGGTTACTGTGTGGGGCACCCTGGAACGGGTGGGAAAAACTTTCTGGTCCCCTGCCTCTCACGCCACAAGGAACCGATCATCTGTGTGGTAATTGATATTTTTTAAGGCCTGGGCATTGCACTACCCAACCACGGCCAAGACCGTGGGTGCGTGTTAGTGAATAATTCATTACCCGTTTGGTGTGCCTTTTGAAATGCACTCTGACCCCGGCCGTGAGTTTGATCACGATGTTCCGTGAGTGTTGCGAGCTGTTAGGGGCGCAAGACACGGACGACATCCCTCCATCCACAGTCCGATGGTAGGGGGGAGCGGTTTTTAACCGTACCCTTTTTCACAGTTACCAAAAATTTTCAGGGGAAAATCAGGAAGACTGGGACGGGCAAGCTGCCCGCCTGCTCTCCTACCGGGCTGCGTGCAAAAGGGAACAGGCTTCACACCTGCCCGACTCATGTTTGCCGTGAGTCGGCTACCATGGATTTGGCCACAGGGGGCCACCCACTGAAATTGCCAAATTCCATCCACTATGCAGTGGCACTGCGAGAAAACCTGCGGGGGGTGCCCGACGATCGTGGCAAGCCAAAGGACCGGGGGATGCCATTAAGGAGCCTATGGGCCGGGCGCATGAGGGGAATGGGTACCATAGGGGACAAATGTGGGTGCATAACCCCTCGGAAGCAGGGCTCTCGCCGAACTACGAGCCCCTGGAGGGGCCCTACACGGTGGTAGCGGCCCTCTCTGATGTCACCTATGAATCGCAAGGGGGGAAAAAGTGTCTGTTGTCCACAGGACCGGGTGTGGGGTTTCCATGGGGCCAGGGAAACACTCCTGGGGCCATGGTGAAAAAGAAGATAAATTACCCCCGTACGGCGATGAGGCGGCAGACGCTGACCGAGTAGGACGACATTTGGACGGTGAGGGGGATGCAGCAAAGTCAATGGTGACCATGAGCCAGTCTTGGGACAGGGGATCCCTCTGGGGGCCCCCGCCCACACCTCCCCCAAAAGACCCCAGCGAAGCGAAAAAACCGCGCTGATGAAAGATTTTTTTGTTTCTGAGAATATTTTTTTAAATTTTTATGTATTTGTTTTTAGGTTTAGATATTCGAGCAACGGGTCTCTGCTTGATAGTGGGGGATAGTGCTACGCCCGTGGGTCTTTGTCTCTGGCGAAACATTTTTTTAACATGAAGGGACCTGGCGAACATACGCAGCTGGGTGTGAGCGGAGGAGCGGGGGAACAAGCCCAGAGGGGTATTGGGGGCTGCTCCTGTAGACCCGTGTGGCTATGTGACCCGATAACTTTTTGTTGCCCATTATAAGCTGTATCGTGCAGTGTGACATGCGTTTCCCCCCCCCCCCCTATTTTGCCTTGAAAAATGTACCGGGAAATAACTTTTTGTAAAAAAAAGACTGTCATTTGTTTTATTTCGGCCCTGCCTCGCCCCTTGGGTTTTCCCCCCGGGTGTTCGGGGCGCTGTGGGGCCGGTGCCCCTTTGGGGCTGTCAGTGTTCACGACCCCGGAATAGCCGCCGTCTGCCCAGCCTGCCTTGTGTTGGTGGTAAGAGACAGGCGGTCGGGGTAAAAAAATTTATTACACTAAGATAAGAAAAGGTAAAATTGCGAGTTTACCCAACAAGTCCTTTTCTTTGTTTCCCCCCCAATCATTCTCTTTAATTTAAAGGGGACAGTTTATTTTACTGTGCTTGTTACTTAAGGGTTTCCTAATGGTATTTTAAAGAAGAAAAAATAAAAAAAAAATAAATTTTTTTGTTTTTTGGAGAATTTTAAGTTTCGGTTTATGCATGTAGATTAAAAAAAAACCATAGCTTTAAAAAATGGGATCTGGTTGATATTATAATGTTAAAAATATACAGTGTTAAACCCTGACATTATAATGTAACCAAAAAAAGGAGAGAACAGAACAAGTGCCTGGGAAAAGCCCGAAAAAGGTTAGTAAATTTTTTAAATACCAAAGTAAGAAAAACATTCAGCTTCAATTCAATAAAAAATTATAAAAAACGTAGATCTGATTACAAACAATAACAAAGTTCATTTTTAGAAAAAATTAGAAAACTAGAATATCTTCTTCCACTATGGGTGACACTGGCACTTGGATACCCTTCGATGTTTCCTTTATTATTGAGGATTTATAAACCCATTCAAGGGGGTAAGTGTTCTTTAAATTTATAATAGAATAAGCAAAAGAGGGGGTTCCTAAAAAGATATAATGTAAAATATAAAATTACTCAGATCGTATATAAGGGGCATGATATACAAAATTTTTTTTTGGCAAAGTATTTTTTTGGTCACACAAGAATCAGTTATTTTTGAATCTTTTATTTTTTTTATCATTCAAAATTTGGGAATGTTTTTTTTTTTTTCCGTTTTTTTTTGTTTGCTTCAGAGAAGTCCTTGGAGAGATCCACCAATTGTAAAGAATCCTCCTTAGAACCTCAACTGTACGTAAAGATATGAAAAAAAGTCCCCCTACAACAAAAGATTCAAAAAGGAAGACTAAAGAAGGACAGTTATACTACACAATTAGTGGAGAAATGGACATCTGTGTCAATTAAGTTTTTTAGTTGTACAAGTTTAATTATTTTAAATTTAATATACAAGAAGTGTAAGATTATCAAATTTTTTATAATACCTTCTCTCATTTTCTTCTAAGCTGAAAATTTGATCTCAGTAACCCTCTTTTATTATTTTATTTTTAAATGGGGTTCATCAAGAGTAACTCGGAATGATACAAGAGGGGCTCCAAAATTACATTTTTTTATAGTCCCCTCTAGATAAACCCCGGGGATTTCCCCGTAGAAAGGGAATAGTGCTTTGACCCTAGAGAGAAGGAGTGGGCGAATACTATGTATATATATGTGTGTGGTGTGTGTGTGTTGTGTGGTGTGTGTGTGTGTTTTGGGGTGTGTGTTTGTGTGTGTGTGTTTTCGCTATACACATATAAAAAAATATATATATATGTGTGTGGTGTTGTGTATTATTATTTTTAAAATATATATAAAATATATATTTTTAAAAATAAAAATATATAAAATTGTGTGTGTGTGTGTTTATGTGTTTGTATTGGGGTGTCTGTGTCTGTGTGCGTGGTTTTTTTATATATTATATATATTTTATTTTATTATATATTTTATAAAATTATTATATTACTATAATATATTATATTATAATTAATTATTTTTAAATATATATATATAATATATTACACACATCCTATATACTTATTTATACAAAAATAGTATAGGATGTAATTTTTTTATATCTTAAAAATTACATATTATGGCAGGGGGGGAGGGAAAATGGGGGCGAGGGGGAGGAGGGGGGGAGAAAAGGGTCCCACCGCCCCCTTGACGATTATTATATTTCCCCCTCTAAAAAGCCCGAGTGGATTTCCCATAAAAAGGGAAATAGTGGCTTTGACCTAGGGGAAAGGGAGGGGGCCCAAATACTATGTATATATGTGTGTGTGGTGTGTTGTGTGTGTGTGTGTTTTTGTGTGTGTGTTTTGTGTGTGTGTTGGGGGTGGGGGGGGGGGCAATACACATAATAAACATATATATTTGTGTGTGTGGTGTAATATATTATATATTATATATATATTATTATTTTATATATATATATATATGTGTTGGTGTGTTATTTATTGTTGTCTTGTCTGTGTGCTGTGTATTTATATAATATATATATATAATATAAAAATTTATAATATATATATATATATATATAAAATTTATATTTTAAAACCCAAAAAACCATATATCATATATTATAAAAAATATGTATGTTATGTTTTTGTATATCTTAAAAATTACTTTAAATATGGCGGGAGGGAGGGAAAAATGGGGGCAGAGGGGGGGGAGGGGGAGAAAAGGGGGGTGGGGGGGGGAGGGGGACACATACAGAGACACATAGATATACGAGGGGTTAACCCCCAAGAGGGGAGAGAGAGAGACTTCACCACAGACAAAAAGATACACAAAAGTGTAAAGATAATAAAAGAAAAAGGAAAGAGGGGAAAACCCCAATCCCACGGGATGTTATCTGATTTTCTTTTCTAATTACGTAAGAATAATCATTCCCCCCAAAACAGGACTGTCAAACCATTAGAAACTGCGTATTCTCTTCAAAATAATAAATAACAACTTTTACTCTAAAGGGTAAATTTTCAATCAAAGCAGGCATACACACCTCTGAACCTTCAGTCGCCCTTCACGCGAACAGTACTCTACGAAAATTTTTTTGTCATCCACACTGGGGAAAAGTAAAGAGCCCCTTTGGTCGAAGGCACTAGTCACCGGGGTTGGTGTGTATCGGGTATGACTTTTGGGTAGACTGAGAGAAGGAAAAAAAGTGCAGCGACGGAAAAGGGTTTGGGAAACGTCAGGTCTTTTGTGTGGGTACGAAACCTTGCCACTTTGTCCTGATTTTATAAAAGGGAAAAAACGCGGTGTGCTTCTGTTTATCATTTGCATTTACTTAAACGTGTATAGTCTCCCCCTGACCCAAAACATAAAAAAAAAAAATTTAAATTCCCCTATAAATCTTCTTTTGGTTTCAGGGAAACTCAAAAACCGTTCAAAATTTTTTTTTTTCCTCAAACCTGATTATGAAAAATACACAACGCCTGGTTTTATAATAAGTAGATGCATAAGGGGCAGAACGACTCCACTCATGTTTCATCAGGGTGTAAAAATGAAAAACCGGGAAAAGCAATCGATTACGAAACCCAAAGACCCTAACTGCAATGATTAACGTAATCAATGACCCCTCCCCTTCTCTCTAAACCCTATCCAGGGACCCAGATGCCCTCCCCCCAAACCCCCTTTTCCCCCTCCCCACCACCACCACCCTTTCCAACCCTCCCCCCCCGCACCGCAATATTCATACTTGTACCTTATCGATAATTAACCCATTACCACACGATGACACCCTCCTAATGAATGAGGCAATCATAATCCCCCCGATGCCGGTGTCACGATACCCTCCCTCCCTCCCAACCCCCCCCCCCGCAATATTCATCGGTTTGAAAATTGACCTGGTTGAGAATTTTACCCTGTTTCGATGATGAACCACCCCTCCTAATGATGAGGGCAATCATAAACCAAACCCCAAAGCCGGTGTCACAGTTGACCCCCACCACCCCCTCTTCCATACCTTCCCCCCCCCACCCCCCCA
>NW_023659713.1:5000-7500 GCF_015228065.2 Penaeus monodon
TTGATATTTTTTTTCTTTGGGTTGTGTGTATTTTTATTATATAATATTATATTATCATTATAAATTACTATTACTAGGAGTAGTAGTAGTAACATTAGTATTAGTATTAGTATTAGTATTATTTATCATTCATTTTTAAAATTATTAATTTCATTATCGTATTACCAAACTACTATCATTATTATTGTCATTATTATTATAATTACTAACATTATTATTATTATCTTATTATTATTATTATCATTATCTTTTTGCTCTACTATTGTTATCATGATAGTCATCATTATCACCATCATTATTATAATGATTATTAATATGATAATCATTATTATCATTATTTTATTATTATTATTACTATTATTTTATTATTATATTATTATTATTATTATTATTATTATTATTATTATTATTGTTGTTGTAATATCATTATTATTTTTATGATGGTGTGATCATATTCATCATCATCAACATTGTTGTTATGATCTTCATTTTATTATTATTATCATTATCACTATTATTATATTTATTTTATTATTATTATTATTATTATTATTATTATTATTATTATATTATTATTATTACTACATTATTATTATCATTATTACTACTACTACTACCATCATTATCACTATTGTCATCATACTATATTCTTTTTATTATCATTATCATCATTATCATTAATATTCTTTTATTATCATTATCATAACTTATCATTAGTATTACTTTCGTTATCATCATTAGCATTATTATTATCTATTCACCATCATTATCATCATCATCATCATTATTTTTTTTTTTTTTTTTGTTATTGTTGTTGTTATTATTATTATTGCCCATTATTATTATGTTGTCATTATTATTATCACTATCATCATCATTATTATTATCATTATTGTTATTATTATCACTATCATCATCATAGTCATTATTACTATCATTATTGTTTTATTATAAATTTTCATTATTTCATACCTTATCATTATTATTATTACTATCATTATTATTATTATTATTTTTATTATTATTATCATTATCATTATCATCATCATCATCAGCATCATCATTATTATTATTATCATTATCACCATCAAAATAATAATTTTTTTAATATCATTATCATCTTTACTATTATTATCATTATTTTTTTTTATCATTGTTAGCATTATTATTACTATTGTCATTATTACTACTACTACTACTACTACTACTATCTCATTTTTATTATCATCATTATTCTTCTTGTTATTATTAATATAATCATTATTATTATTATCATTATTATTATTATTATTATTTTATTATCATTATTATTATTATTATTTTTTATCATCATCATTATTAGTTTTAGTATTATCATTATTTCACTTGTTGTTGTTTGGATCAGCATCATTATTAATGCTTATTGTTGTGAATATTTTTATCATTTTTAACTTGAAAATTGTCCATCATGATTATCAATATTTCTATTGTTATCCTCATCATTATCAGTACTGTCAATTTTATGATAAATTTAGAAATCATTATCATTATTATCATAATTATTATCATTGCTATTTTTCAGGATTTATTATCATCAGTGTCATCATTATCATTTTTACTTGAAAATTCTTATAAATGTCAAGACTATTTTCATTCTTGCTATTATTATTATCATAATAAGAACTTTTTCTATCATTATTATCATTCATTATTTTTTTTTTTTTTTAATCTTCCATTACTTTTTCAGCATAACCTTTATTATTTTCATTACGATTTTATTTTTATCATTAGTAGCATTATCATCATTATCATAATCATCATCATCATCATATCATCATCATTATTATCACATCATTTCTTCATCATTATCATCATCATCATCATTATTTTCATCATCACCATTATTGTTTTTATTATCATTTCATTCTTATTAATAATATTTTCATCATAATTTACATTATTATTATCATTATTTTTACAATCACCCATTATTATTACTATCATCTTTATTATAATTATTAATAGTATCATTATTGATATATTTAATTTCATTATCACTATTAGAAAGTGCCGCTATCGGAATTGCATGCGTATGACTGTTATCGCCAGCGGAGGCGAGTGCAACCGATGAGAAGGGCCTTTCCTGCGATTCCCGTGTGAGGGTTTCCACTGCCCTTGGGCTGCAACTCTGCACACAGCTGCTGCTCGATTGCTCATGCGAGCCTTTTCTGTTCTTTAATTCGTCTGTTCTCTTTTTTTTCTTTCTTTTCTATCTTTTCTTTACTTTCTTTGTCTGTTGTTGTCACTTTTGTTTATTTTTCTAGACTCTATGCAGTCTTTATTTTTGTTTTAAATTTTGTTTCCATTGGTACATTGTGTCAATACTGTTATAACTGGAACTACACACGCATGCATATGCATGCATACACCATGCGCGCACACACACACACACACATATGTGTGTGTGTGTGTGTATGTGGGGTTGGGGTGTGTGTGCGTATTGTGTGTGTGTGTGTGTGGT
>NW_023659713.1:10000-15000 GCF_015228065.2 Penaeus monodon
AGTAAAAATTTTAATAAAAGTAGTAGTAGTAGTAGTAGTAGCATAGTAATAATAACAATAGTAATAAGGTAATAGTAATATAGTAATAACAGTAATGATGATAGTAATATGATAATGATCATAATGATGACAATGATAGCAATAACAATAGTAATAACAATAATTTTTAAGAAAAGATAATAAAGCTAGTAATAATAAATTATTTCTACTAATATTATTATCATAAAATCATAATTATAAATTTTAATCATGATAATGCTAATAATAATGATAATGATAAATAATAATAATAATATATTAATAGTAATAATAATAAATTTTTATTATTATTATTATATTATTATTATTATTATTATTATTATTATCATTATTATCATTATGTTTATTATAATGATTTTTATTATGATAATGATAATGATCATGATAATGATAATGACAGTAATGATAATAATAATTATGAGGATAATAATAAAAATCATAATAAAGATAATGTAATGATAATGATGATGATGATAATAATAGCAAAATGAAAATTACAATAATAATAATAATAATGATAATAATAATAAAAATAATAATGATAATAATAATGATAACAAATAATAGTAATAATAATAATAAGATGATGATGATAATAATGATGATGATGATGATGATGATGATGATGATGATGAATGATGATGATGATGATTATGATGATGATGATGAAAGATGATGATGATGATAGTAATAACAGTAATAATAATAATAGCCCTTACAATAATGCTAATCATAATAAAGACATCATGAAAAAATAATGAGGATGATGCTTATGATGACGAAAAATAATATTACTACTACAGCTATTATTACTACTACTGTTGATGGCAATGATGATGATCATCATCATCTCCATTTTTTATTAATTATCATCAATATATTTATTGATAATGTTCTCACATTAGATCATCCATTCATTTACCATTTTCAATTATTTTATTTTATTTATTATTCATATATCTGTTCATGCTCATTATACAGATTCATATGTTCATGCGTATATACATTATTTCATTTATTATATTATATTATTTCATATGCTTTGCTGGTTATTATCTTTATATCTTAACAGGCTGACTGCCTGGATTGCAGCATAGATTATCATACTTAATTACCGGCTATTAATCTATCAAATAATCATAGGTTACAAATATATTTTCACTCGTGCCACAAGAAAATGCTCTTTGGCTGTTCTTTCCTACTTGCGCCAACACCACCACAAAATACGGAGAGAAATACTTATCTTTTGATTATTTTTACGAAATCGGGGGGGGGGGTCAACGGGAGCGTATGTTCCAACCAGTCGTGAGCGTGACCTCTCGCGCCCTTGAAAATCACTGCAAGGGGGCATGACCTAGAACGACTCTGATTGCTGGAGCTACACGCCCGTTAACCTGATTGGTCTATACATAATTCGTGGGTATATCTTTTAGAAATAAAATTAAGGAAATAAAGTACTAAAATGTAAATGGAGTAAAATGTAGCAATAAAAAGCACCTTACAAAACATCGAGGAAAATTGATAAAAACATGAATTGAGAAAAATAAATAAATAAAATTGTATTCGAAAAAATAAATTTGTATGCTTAAAATAAGAGAAAATGTAATGTAATTCTTCACAGAGAACGAAAGTTAGCCATTTTAGGCGGTATTCGTATACATTCATACAAATGCATATGTTCGTATATATATATATATAATATATATATATATATATATATATATATATATATATATATATATATATGTTATATATATATATATATATATATATTATATATATATATATATATATATATATACTAAAAGCCAGGTAAACCTTAGGGTACACTCCAATCATAATCATCACTATCCTTTTTTTCTTATTGTGATTGTTGTCATTATTATTGTTGTTGTCATTATTACTATCATTATGATCATTATTATCATTACTTTTATTATTAGTTGTAGTAGTAGTAGCAGCAGTATGACTATCATCATCATCATCATCATCCATTATCATCAGTATCTTCATTATCAGTATCATTATTATCATTACTACTATCTTTATTATTATTCTCATTATTGTCATGACTATTATCACCACTACTGATATTAATATCATTATTACTATCGTAATAGTACTGAACTATACAAGTGACAATTGGAACTATAATGCTAATGACAATGATAACCATTATAGTGGAAAGAAAGCTTTCAGTTAATATTAAAGATAATAACAACAGTAACAGCAGAAAAAAATAATGATACGTGTGACAATAGGAAGAAAATCTGAGGAAGGAAACACGGAACGCGAAACGCCGCTCCTCTGTAACAGAATCTTTTTTCAGTCCTTGTTTTGAGGAGTTCGAGCCGCGTGATGAAGTTCTCGAGGAATATTGTTTTGGGGCGACCCGCCGCCCCGAGAGATCAATGCTTGTTATTCGCTGCGATGGAAACGACGGAGAGGGAGGGGGGGTTGCTCTATATTTCGTTGTTGGGCTGTTTTGTGTGTGTGTGTGTGTGTGTGTGTGTGTGTGTGTGTGTGTGTGTGTGTGTGTGTGTGTGTGTGTGTGTGCTTTTTCCCCATCTATGTTTGTTTTGATTCGTACATATTTTGCTTATTTTTCTCTCGTTTATCTTTCTTGTTCTACACTCTCTCTCTCTCTCTCTCTCTCTCTCTCTCTTCTCTCTCTCTCTCTCTCTCTCTCTCTCTCTATCTATCTATCTCTATTTCTATCTCTATCTCTATCTGTCTATCTAATTCACTCTGCTTCCCTTCCTCTCCTTTCCTTCCTTTCCCTCTGTTGCCTGCTCTTCTCTCCGCCTCTCTCCTCCTTCTTCCCTTCTCTCCCTCAAGTTTCTTCACGTGTCTTCCCTACCCTAAGGCTGGGGGATAATTTGGGGACAGACTAAAACAAATGTAGAAAAACGAATGTGGTAAAACGAATGACAAGCATAACACTGTAAACAGTGGGATGATATGGTTTTGAGCAAAATCAAAGTGGAATGTCAGTGTTTCCAGTGTTCTGAAAGTGGAATGTCAGTGTTTCCAGTGTTCTGAAAGTGGAATGTCAGTGTTTCCAGTGTTTTGAAAGCGGAATGTCAGTGTTTCCCGTACTAAAAAAGCGGAATGTCAGTGTTTCCAGTAATAAGAAAGCGGAAAGTCAGTGTTTCCAGTACTCAGAAAGCGGAATGTCAGTGTTTCCAGTACTAAGAAAGCGGAATGTCAGTGTTTCCAGTATTCAGAAAGGGGAATGTCACTGACATTCCGCTCTCTTAGCACTGGAAACACTGACATTCCTCTCTCTTAGCACTGGAAACACTGACATTCCGCTCTCTTAGCACTGGAAACACTGACATTCCGCTCTCTTAGCACTGGAAACACTGACACTTAGTACTAAGAAAGCGGAATGTCAGTGTTTCCAGTACTCAGAAAGCGGAATGTCAGTGTTTCCAGTACTCAGAAAGCGGAATGTCAGTGTTTCCAGTACTTAGAAAGCGGAATGTCAGTGTTTCCAGTACTAAGAAAGCGGGATGTCAGTGTTTCCAGTTCTCAGAAAGCGGAATGTCAGTGTTTCCAGTACTAAGAGAGCGGACTGTCAGTGTTTCCAGTACTCAGAAAGGGGAATGTCAGTGTTTCCAGTAATCAGAAGCGAATGCCCAGTGTTTCCACTACGCGAAAGCGGAATGTCAGTGTTTCCGGTACTCAGAAAGGGGAATGTCAGTGTTTCCAGTACTCAGAAAGCGGAATGTCAGTGTTTCCCGTACTCAGAAAGCGGAATGTCAGTGTTTCCAGTACTCAGAAAGGGGAATGTCAGTGTTTCCAGTTCTCAGAAAGCGGAATGTCAGTGTTTCCGGTATTCAGAAAGGGGAATGTCAGTGTTTCCAGTTCTCAGAAAGCGGAATGTCAGTGTTTCCAGTAATAAGAAAGCAGAATGTCAGTGTTTCCAGTGCAAAGAGAGCGGAATGTCAGTGTTTCCAGTACTAAGAAAGCGGAATGTCAGTGTTTCCAGTACTAAGAGAGCGGAATGTCAGTATTTCCAGTTCTCAGAAAGCGGAATGTCAGTGTTTCCAGTACTCAGAAAGCGGAATGTCAGTGTTTCTGTAGTGGACTGTGATTATAATGAAAGCTTTAGAAACGCCCACTTATGGATTTCTCCCTCGGCAGCCTGCTTCTCATGTAAACGCGAAAATGTTCCCTCAGAAGAAAATCCACGGGATCCTCACGCCAGGGTTAAGTAAGGGCATATCGACTCTCCCGCCCTTAACACAAACTGGATGGCGGACGAACAGCTGGAGCGTGAACACTGGCTGTCGTGGAAGGCGAAGACCCCCTCCCCTTGCTAAGGAAGAGAAGGACGCACCAAGCTTAAAAAGAACGGCAATAAAACTAAAACTAAAAATCCTCGCTCATTTTATGTTAATCTGTTTCTTCCGATTAATAAATCCTGGAAAATACTTTGTGCTCCCGTTACTATCTCAGTATAATATGCCGCGTCCTGACCAGTGAGCACCAGTCTTAAGGGATGTGTTGTGTAAGGAAATAGAAAATAAAGAAACTAATTTAGTTGTAATTAAAAGTTTTCTTTTAATTATACGGATTTTTTTCAAGTTATTGTCGTTCTAAAAAGATCTTTATTTCTTAAGGCAATATTAAAGTTTTATTAAAAGTTTTACACATTGCCATCTGAATTTGCTTTAAACCCAAAAAAATATAAAGTAAAAATTTTGTAGTAAAGTTAAAGCAAAGTAAAATTAGTACGTAAAGTTACGCACCTTGCTACCTGTGCTCCTTGGGGGACAGGTGTTAATTAGGCGATCCTCAGCGCCTGTGGGCAGTAGCGGCTGCGGGCTGAGGGAGGAGGCACCCTAGGCTGGGCTGTCCTCTGTTCTTTTTGTGTTATTTTAACGTATGCATCGCATCTTTGAACAAGGTATTTGTTTGCTTTTTTTGGTTTTGAGAAAGTGTTGTTACGTGGC
>NW_023659714.1:0-10000 GCF_015228065.2 Penaeus monodon
CGAAATATACCCTTTTGAGAGTAACTTCAAAAGGTTTTTTTTTATTCATTTGATTTTGGCAATTATTAGGGAAATAATAAATTTACCAGAATTCTATTAATCATGAAAAAATGATGATAAAAGTGAGAATAAAAAAATTTTTGGGATACATTTGATGATTATTTATTATTATTATATTTTTTATTATTTTTTATTATTTTTTTATTATTTTATTATTATTATTATTATTTTTATTATTATTTTTATTACATTATTTTTAAATTTTTTATTATTATTTTTTTATTATTATTATTTTTATTTTTATTATTATTATTTAATTATTATTTTAATTGCCAAAAAATATATTATAACTGTAATAATAACAAAAAAATAAAATAAGTATAATTATAAAATACAAATTGTTATAATTTTTTTAAAATATCTTATTGTTTTTATTATCATTATTTTTATTTTTAGGGAGTATAATTGTAAAAAAAATTTATTATAACATAAAATTACGTAAAAAACGATTTTTTTTTTAAATAAGATATAAAAAATTTTAAAAAAATTTATTATTTTTATTATTATTGTTTTTCCTATTATTATTTTTGTTGTTATTAGTAAAATATTAAAATATATTTATAACTGCAATATTGCAATAAAAATGATAATAATTGAAATAATGATAAAAATTTGCAATAATGATGATAATATATATAATGATGATAATATGATAATGATGATGATAACGATAAAAATGATGATAATCATGATAAAATGATGATAATAACGGGAATTGTGCCATATATAAAAAAAAAAAGGTAAAAAAAAAAACCCCCAAAAGTCAAAAAAAGCGGAAAAATCAGCGAAATATACCCTTTTGAGAGTAACTCCAAATGATTTTTTTTTTCCTTCATTTTGATTCGGGAAAATTATTGGGGAATAGAAAATAATTACCGAATTCTATTAATCATGAAAATTGTGATAAAAGTGAAAATAAGAATTTGGATAACATTTGTGATTATTAATATTTTACTATTATCATTATTATTTCATTATTATCATTATTATTATTATTTTTATTATTATTATTTTTTTTTATTATTATTAATTTAATTATTAGTTGTTATTGCCAAAAACATATTTTATAACTGTAAAAATAACAATAAAAAATAATAAGAAAATTTATAATTCTAATTGATTGATTTGTTATTAATTTTATTATTGTTTTATTATTTTTATTTTATTTTACTGGTAGTATAATTGTAAAAATAATTATTATAAAAAAAATAATTACAGTATAACGTTTTAATTAAAAAAATGAATAAATAATTATTAAAAAAACGTTATTATTGTTATTTTTATTGTTATTACTTCTTTTTGTAGTTTTATTATATAGAGAAAAAATAATATTATAACTGCAATGATTGAAATAATAATGATGATAATTGCAAAAATGATGATAAAAATTTGCAATATGATGAAAATGATGATGAAATGATGATAATGATGTAATATAGCGATAAAAATGATGATAATAATGATTATAATGACACTTGTAGGGGAAAGGGGCGGTCCGGTCCAGCCAGCTCCCCCGGGGAGGGGCGGAGCTGACTTCCCGCTCGGATGCTTAGCACGAACCCCCGGTCAAACGAGGTGAATATCAGATTGACTCCCCCCCTCGCTGAGCAAAAGTTATATTTGGGATTTGGACCCCGTGGAAAACAGCCACGGGGCCCCCGGGTACCGAAATAAATTTATCCACATCCTGTAGAATTATCCACATCCTATATTGCTCGGCACCTACTCGCGTCTCGCCCCCGAGCGCCCCCAAAAGGGGGACCCAACTTGGCTGGTCGTCTCGTTTTCGTGCGTCGTCCTGGGCATCCCTTTTGGCGCTTCCCCCTTTGTCCTCATTCCTGGCCTTGTGTAATCTGTCCTTTCTCGATGTCCACACGTCCTCGAAAAATCTCGCACGGTCCCCCCTTGACTTCAATTCGTCTAACCTCCTCGTATCCTGGCCCAGGCCCAAATCGGGGGCGTCCTCGTCCACACGTCCTCACAGATCTCGTCCAGGTCCCTTCCCCCGCGTCCCCGTCCTCGTAATCTTCATCCGGATTACGGGGCCGGGGGAGGGGCGGCATCTCGGGGGGGCTTACCTGCGCTACGAGTCCCGAAATTTAATGGGTCTGCGGCGTCTCGAGGGGGGGGGGGCGGCAACTCGGGCGTCTCGGCAGGCAACCCCGTCCCAACATCTGGCGGCTTTAACACCCGTCTGATGAAAAATCCGGTCCCAGGCCTATGGGGATCTTCGATGACGTCCTTCCCCCCGCATCCAAGGGGGACCGGAACTGTAGCAGGTCTTCCTTCGGGGCCCTGTTGGGCCCAAATCAATATATAGTCGGGGAACCCGATCCCCAATCCTTGGCAATCTAATGATAAATGATGATGGTAATGATTCTAATGATAATAATGATGATGAATAAACTATAATAAGAAAAGGAATATATCGTGATAATACTGATGATAATAACAAGATGGTGTCCCATATATAATACAAAAAAGGTAAAAGAACAAAATCCAAAAAAGTCGAAAAGCGGCAAAATCTAACGCCTTGCGAGAGTCTCCTCCAAATTACGTTTTTTTTCCATTCATTAATGATTTTGGCAATTATTGGGTAATAATTATAATAATTACCAGAATTCTATTAACATGACAATAATGATGATAAGTGGAATAAAGAGATTTGGATAACATTTGATGATTTTTAATATTATTACAATTATCATTATTATAATGAATCATTAGTATATTATTATTTATTAATTATTATTCTCGTTATTACTATTATTATTACTTTAATTTTAGTATTATTGCCACACTATATCATTAGCTGTAATTAATAACGATACTAATACTATAAAGTATAATAATAATAGTAATAATAATAATCGTTATAATATTGTTTAACTATTATTGTTCTTATTCTCATTATTATTAATTTTACTGGTAGTATAATTGTAAAATAATTATTATAACAGTAATAATTGCGGTAATAACGCTATTCATTTAAATAATGAATATAACTCCTAATTATAAACACGTTCTTATTTCTATATTATTGTTATTATTTTATTATTGGTAGCTGTTGTTAGTATAGTTATAAAATATATATAAACTGCGATAATTGCAATAATAATGATAATAATTTGCAATAATGATGCTAATAATTGCAATATTTGATATGATTATGGTAATGATGGTAATGATGATGCATAGATGATAACCATACCAATGATGTAATCAGGTATAAGAATTCTATAATTAGGAACTGTTTCCCCATATACAATGAAAACACTAAAAATAAAAGAAATCCAAAAGTCGAAAGCGGCAAATATAGCGAAATGTAGAGTTTGGAATATCTCCAAAATGACATTTTTTCCCTTCATTGATATTTGTGGTAGTTCTTATCGGACTATGATAATAGTTACCAGAGAATTCTATTACTCATGACAATAATGATGATAAATTTGAGAATAACGAGAAATTTGGATAACATTTGATGATTCTTTATATTATTACTATTAGCCTTATTTTTATTATTATATTATTTTATATTATTATTTGGGCTTTTAAAGCATTTTTGCACTGGCTTTTCTCTTGCCGTTCTTTCTTCCTGTTAGTCGAGTCGTAGCAAATGACTACAAGGTCTAACATTGTCACTCCTCCTTTAAAAAATTCCTAGCACTTTTCTCAGTCTTATGCCGTCCCAATAAAGCGGTCTTCTGCAGTTACTCAACCTCAGCGCCATGTCCAGATTTTCAATCCAACATTCAAATCTTTTGTAACGCTTCCGAGGGCACCAATCACTACTGGACACTTTTGCACTCGCAGTTCCCACAACCTTTTTATTCCCTTTCAGATCTTGGGACTTTTCTACTTCTCTAATTCTTTTTCTGCAATCCTCGTGTCTGCAGGTACGGCACTAATCAACTCTTAGATCCTCTTTCTTTTCTATGAATTACTATAACATCTGGTCTTCTGCCTGAATGACGTTTATCACAGTGTCATTGATATCCCACAGATTTTCACGCCTCGTTCTCAACAACACTCTCTGGGGTGTGTTCATACCACTTCTCTGAATGCTCAACCCTGTTTCCTACACAAATCCCCGTGTACTTTCTTTGCCACGTTATCGTGACGTGCTTTTTGTACTCTTTCTGGGTAATTTCTCGCACCACATCGGAAACACATGTGTATGCTTTCAACAGCCTCGTTTACCACACGTCCTACACAGTGGACTGTCGTTGCTCTTATCTATTATGCTTCACGTAGTTGGCCTTATTGCGTTGCTCTTGTGCAGCACATAGAAGTGCTTCCGTTTCAACCTTCACATCACTCCTTGACAGCCATTCCCAAAGATTTAAACCCTGTCTACCTTATCTGGCATCTCTCCAACAGACTTGCCATGCGTGCTTTCCCGTCCATTTTTTGTTTGAGCTCTTTCTTCTTTTTCCTTTTGAATTCATCTTTCTCCATTGTTTCCTCTGTCTTGTACGGTTCTCTGATGCACACACACCTCTTATCAACACTCCTTCTCTGAGTTTGCCAGATAAAACCTAGCTGTTTTCTTCTCCCTTTTACACATTGTTCACACTGATAGGCCACGACCTCCTTCCTTCCTTTTCATATTAGTCTGTCTACCTCACTCTTTGGGTGCATGGCACCGTGCATTGTCCAGTTTTCTGTCTTTCTGTCATACTTTTCAGTTCACTCTCTTCCGCTTTATTATTCCTTCCCATATCGGAATATTGCTACTGCCCAGGTATTATTGCAGTTTACTTTTTTTCTTCCATTCAACTTGCTTTGATTAACCTCAGCCGTCGCTTATTACTCCTTCATTGTTTTTCTCTTTCATTTTCATACCTCCTTCACCTTAATCTATTCCACAATACCCCAGAATAGGAATATCCTTCTTGTTCACTTCTTTATTATTTCATCATTCGTAATTCTATGCCCTCACATACCTACAATCTTCCCTTTTTTTAAGGACTACAACACCACATTTCTTGATTCCAAATCGTACCTATATCAGTACTAAACATGTGAGTAGTCCTGTATTGGGAGTCTATCTGTTCTTACACTCTTGGAATATAGTTTTAAATCAATCCATAAAGATAGGTGAGTAGTTTATACTCCTTTTTCCCCCACTCATAGCATATATGTACCTTGTCGGAGTAATGACGATAAGGGTATCATGCTCAAGACAAATAGCATGGTGACAAACTATCCCCTTGGATATCTCTCTTTTAACAATCCACCTCGCCGAGTTCCCTTCCATTGGAGTTAGGAAAACTTCCACTGCACCATGCTTCTTTGCCAAAACTCTCTCACGTTACCACTATTCCAACATTTCCATGCACTCACTAATCCACTATGGGGAACGAGTCATAAGCTTTCTTATAGTCTATTCCACGCGATAGCCAGATTAAGGTGTGCCCCTTTCCTGCAATCCTTCAGGATTGTTTTGTCAATCAATAACTAATCTTTTTGTACCCCGATCTTTCGCCTGCAACCCTTTTTGTTCATTCAGGTGTACTGCTCTCTGTCCATATGTAATCGTACATTTGATCAGCTATGATTCCAGTCATCATTTCACATCGTTGGAAGGCATGTTATCGGCCTATAGTTCTCAACCGTATTTCCCTTTCCTGGGATCCTTCTGGCACAACACTTTCCCCGTCCAGTGTTAACCAATTTTTGGGAAGGTTATCCGTTTCCCATCAAAATCTATTTAGTTGATCGCACTTCTGTCGTGCTGTTGGTCCGGTTTTTTGATCCAATATCCCTGGACACCATCTTTGCTGGAGACTTCCATTTTGGCATTTTCTTAGCTTGTTTTTCTGACATTTTCAATACTTAAGTGACCCCGTCCTGTGAGTGTCTCCCTTTAACTTCGTCCTTTAACTCAAACCCATTCTGCCCCTTTGTTATGTTCCTTCTTCACTGTCCAATATCAACCAAACATTCTCTCTCACTCAGCATCTGGTACCATCGTGTTTAGCTTTTATCCCCATTCATTTCCTTGTAAAAATTTCTGGTCAACACTAAATGTTCGATTTTGTCTGAGCTGGTTAATCGTTTTGATTGATCGTATCTCTTATTTTTTGCACTTTTTGGCAATCATTTTTTTTTTTTCATTCTTCAACCCAGTTTTAATACCTTTCTTATGCACCCATAGTTCTCTTTCAGATCTCTGCAATTATTCTTTTTCTTGTGGCTTGAGTTCACCCACTTAGTCTCTCTCTAGCATGTTTTATATCTTTCCCTTATTCTTTTTGATTCATCTCACAATGCGAGTGCGTTTCCACAAGGATCTTTCTTAGGTCTCTAAATTCCATCTTCTTTAAAACCCTAGCTGTTCTGCAACACCATACAGTTGCTGCCCTTATCATTCATTAGTTTCTGTGATGTTTTTTGTTTTCATGTGGCGAATCACTTGAATTTACTCTATTCATTCTCTCTTCATTTTTTTGTTTACTTATCAACCTTTTTAAGGATATTCCCTTCGCTGTTTTTCTTTTCAACATGAATTTTTCTTAGATTCTCAACAATTCCCTTTGATTTCAGACAAGATATTCTCTACACCTCATCAATCTTCGCAACAAACCCTTTTGCTGATCATTTTCCATCCACATTTAACATTCATTCCCAATTTTCCTCAACATCGCTATCCCAAAGTTTCGTTATCTATCTCCTCTCTACCATCCTCATCATGCATTATTAGCTTCTCTTTCTCTCTCTCTATACACTTCTTTTTATCATTTCCAACTCAGTTCTGAAAGGCCACCGTTCTTCTGATGGCTCTGGCTGTCACATATACGTTTGCCTCATCTCGACTCAAAACCCTCCTCGTTGTCGCTCCATTCTCTGACATTCCTTTGCCTGTATCCCTGTTAGGTTTCCATTTTCATCAATGGTTTACTTCTGTAAACACATTCCCTAACTACTTTCTTTCCTTCTTATTCCACTTTTTCTCACAGAAGTAGATAAACGTAACCGGTCTTCCGCTTCGAAACCGGAGAACACCCTGCCGGGCGAAGGGACTTCACATAAAGTTCCAGCCCCATTCACGCCGTTGAATGGGTTATTTTGATTGGCATTACCTCAGAAGAGGATTGTGGTGATAAGGTGTCACAACCACCAGTATTTTTATCGTGAATACGCATCCCTAGGGAGGTTGCTATTCAAAGCTAAAGAGTCTCCACCCATGAGACAGACTAGAGCCCCCGCCGGACGCCAACCCGGTATCTTCATGGTCTCGGGGAATATTATATTAGTAAGTAGTAGAGTAGTATTGCCAAAATAGTGTCTGGGAGCTGTGTTGATGTGATAACGTGTGATATAATATAAGTATAACAATAATAATACTAATCGGTTATTAATATTGTTATTAATGTTATTATTAGTTATTATTATCATCATTATTGTTACTGGTAGTAGAATTGCAAAAACTAATTCTTAGAACAGTATAATTCAGTGAGAACGATATTGATTAAAATATTATATAAATAATTATTATAAAAAATTTTATTGGTTAGTATTATTGTTTATTACTATTATTATTATAGCTGTTATGAGTATAGTTGCAAAATTATATTATAACTGCAATAATTTGCAATGATAATGATAATAATTGCAATAATGATGATAATGAATGATGATAACGATAATAATGATGATATCATGATATAATCATGATAATACCAGGAATTGTGTCCATATTAAGAAAAAAAGGTAAAAGAAAAAAAATCCCCAAAAGTCGAAATAGCGGCAAAATCTAAGCGAAATATAGCCTTTCCGAAGTATACTTCCAAAATGTCGATTTTTTCGATTTCTTGATGATTTTGGCAATTATTAGGGTAATATGATAATAATAACCATAATCGTATAATCATGACAATGAATGATGATAAAATGTAGTGAATAACGGATATTTGGGATCGTAGGACATATGATGATTATTAATAGTATTATTATTATCATTATCATTATAATATTATTATTATTATTATTATTATTATTATTATTACATTAATCATAGTATTATTGCAAAAAATATATCATAACTGTAATATAACAAATAGTATCAGAATAAAGTAGAATAATAATATAACGTTTATAAATATTGTTATTAGTATTATATTGGTTATTATTATCATTTTACTGATAGTATATTGTAAAATAATTATTATAACAGTAATAATTACAGTAATACGATATTAATTAAAATAATTGCTGTTGTTCAGGGTAGTGGTTTTTTATAAATCCATTATTATTGGTTATTACTATTATTATTGTAGCCGTTATTAGTATAGTTGTAAAAATATATATTATAACTGCAATAATTGCAATAGTTGCAATAATAATGATAATAATTGCAATAATTATAATAATTGCAATAATGATGTAAAAGGATGATCTGATGAATGATAGCCATATAATGTGATAATCGTGATATAATGATGAATAAGAAACTGAATGGTGTCCTATTATATTAAAAAAGGTTAAAGGAAAAACAATCCCAAAAGTCGAAAAGCGGCAAAATCTAGTGAAATCTGGCCTTTTTGAAGAGTATACTACCAAATGACGTTTTTTTTCCATTCATTTTGAGATGACTGTGGCAATTTTAGGTACATAATGTAATAATTACCACCAGAATTCTATTAGTCATTAATAATATGATTAAAAGTGAGAATAAAGAGAATTTTGGATAAACATTTTCTTTGCAAAAAAACAAAAAAAAAAAAAAAAAAAAAATCTAGCAACCATTCTTATGTTTTTCTGTTGTTCCTATTTCTGATTTCTTATTACCGGGAAGTAGTAAAACCTATAGGTTAATACATTTTCTTTCTTCTTGGTTTCCATGTACTTACACTGTCGTCATTAGCATTCGTCTATTTTGAAATACTTGTATGATTAATGGCGTGTTGTTATTATCATTATTTTATTATTATTATTTATTATTATTCTTACTATTATTATTTTCGTTTTTATCGTTATTATTGACTGTCATCTTAATATGAACCCTTTTATTATTATTTATGTAGTAAAATAATAGTGGTCGTTGTCGATAATCCGGAGTCTGGTCTCATAATATGTTTTAATTAAATAATACAAAAGCAATAATTAATTTAAAATAAATAAATATAAATAGTAATCATAATGAACACGAGTTTCTCCTATCTAGTCTCTAAATCCACGTTTTCTAACGTCTTACTGCTCCAAAGAAAATCGTCACCTTTCCATTTCATGTCTTTCTTTTAATTGGTTTTGGAAAAACTAAAGACATCTTCTACTAATCCAACCCAGCAAAATGTTTCGTTTGTAGGAATATGTAATAATGTGTTTTTAGTCTCTGTTAGTGAACACTACAATTTTTTATTGTTATTTATTTGCTTCTGTGATTGAATTCTTTGGAAACCATTTACTTTTACTTTTTTTCTTTATATCTTGGCATATCTGCTATTGAAGCGTATAATGTATAGACTCCAAATATCTGATAGTACCAGGGAAAAACAATGATTTGGAATCTCATCATCATCATCATCATCATTATCATCATCATTATTATTTTATTATTCTTACTAATATTATTTATTATTTTTCTTTTCTTTCTTCTTCTTCTTAGTTATTATTATTATTCTTATTATTATTATTATTATTATTATTATTATTATTATTATTTATTCATTACTATTAGTCCTATTAGTATTATGTACTTTAATTATTACTATTATTGCCAAAAAATAGATTATTACTGTATACTAACTATAATAATAATAATAATAATAATAATAATAATAATAATACAAATCGTTTTTTGTTATTATTAATTGGTTATTACTAATATTATTGTAGTTGTTCTTAGTATAGTTTTTAGAAATATATATCATACCTGCAGAATTACAATAGATTAATTATAGTCATTGTAAATAATGATTGATAATAATTGCAATAT
>NW_023659714.1:17500-20744 GCF_015228065.2 Penaeus monodon
TTATTAATTTAATTTGGTTAATTTGTTAGGTTGGTTAGGTTTTTGTTTCTTTGGTTGTATTAGATTAAATGGTTTGGTTATTTTTTCCTGTTATGTTTGTTTGATTAGGTTTTTTAAAAGGTTTGATGTATTTAGTTATGTTCTGTTTTTAACTTTGTTTAGGAAGTTTAGTTTGGGTTTGTTGGATGAAGTTCCGTTAGATAATTTTTGATTGGTTTTTTAGGGCAGAAGGTTTAGTTACGTTATGTGTTTTTAGATTTGGCTTCTTAGGGTTTGGTTGATTAATCACACCACACCACCCACACACACAACACACACACACACTATATATATATATAATATAATATATATATATATATATTTTTTATATATATGTATAATTAAATATATATAATTTTTGTGGTATTATATTTATATTAACTTTCATAAGTTTTTTTATACAGACATATAAATACCTTTTTATATATAATATTATATAAAAATATATATTATATATATATATTATTTTATATTATTTTATTTTGGTGTGTGTGTTATATATTTATATATTATTATATATTTAATATATATTATTTTATATGACATATGCATATTTTATATATATATTATATTATATATTAATGTATATTATTTTATATAATATATATTTTTTTTTTTTTTTTTTTTTAAGAAAAATTTGGGCCCCCCCGGGAAGAAAAACAGTTCAAAATTTAAAAAATTGAAATATCGAAAAAAAAACAAAAATCGCGGAAAAAAAAGGGGGAAAAGTTGTACAAAAAGACCGAAAAAAAAATACCAAAACAAATAAAAAAGTAATTTCAGTCCGTAATTACACCTAAATAACTGTGGCGTTTATTGTTTTTCACTTTGATTTATCTTGTGAATAAACAAAAATTGAGATTTTAAAAGGGGAAATATTATATATATTAAAAATATATATTATTATAATTATATTTTATATATAATTTTAAAATGTATTATTTTGTGTGTGGTGTGTGTGTGTGGGGTTGTGTGTGTGTGTGTGTGGTTTTTGTGGTGTGATGTGTTGTGTGTGTGTATGTTGTGTGTTTATGCATATTATAGTATATATAAAATATATATATATATATATATATAATTATATATATATATATATTTATTTATATAATTTATATATTCACCTTATATAAAAATTTTTAAGTTCGTATAAATATATACAAAATATATGAAAATTACTCGTATAACGTATTTCTTTTCTTTTTCTGTTGTTTGTGTGTCGTCTGTCTCTCTCCTCTCTCTCTCCCCTCTCAATCTTATTTTTTAAATATTATTACGTAAAAAATATATTTTTATATTTATATATATATAATATATAATATATATATACTAAATAATATATATCACTTTATATTATATCAACACACAAAAACCAAAAAACACAAACACACACACCACCACAACACACACACACAAAAAACCACCCAACACACACACCCCCACATATATATTATATATTAATATATATAATATAATATTTATTATCCCTATACATTTTACATAAATTCACAAACAAAAAATAGGTTATAAAAGGGATAGTAAAATTAATAGAAATATAAAAACATATATATTTTATTATATATATATATTTTAAATAAATTTTATATATTATATACCCACACCAACTTGTATACCAAATAAAATGTAATATATTATCCATCTATATAATATTCTCTTATCTCTCTCTCTATCTATTTTTTATTTATCTATCTTCTATCTATCTATCTTCTATCATCTACTATCTATATATATTTATATATTTTATTTTATAAAAATCTTGTGTGGGTGTGTTTTGTGTATTATATTAATGTTAAAATATATATTATATATATATATATATATTTTATATATATGTGTGTGTGGTGTTTGTGTGTGTGTGGTGTTTGTGTGTGTATGTGTGTGTGTTGTGTGTTGATATTATTATATATATATATATATATATATATATATATATATATATATATACATTATAATTATATATATATATTTAAAATTTTTTACATATTTATATATATATATTATATATATGTATTTAGATTATAAATAGATAAAAAATATAATGTAATATATATATTTTATATATAATAAAATATTTTATTATATATATAATTAAATATAGCCTTTTTTAACACCCACACACACACAAATATAAAAACACAAAATATATAAAAATATTACCATCATATATATAATATATATATATATATATATTATTATATATATATATATATAATTTTTAAAAATTTATATACAGAAAAATAAACACGATAAACACTGGTGGGACAGGGGGTAAAAATATAAAAAATTATTTAAATTTATATATATATTATTATATATATTTATATAATTTATATATATGTGTGTGTGTGTTTATATATATAATTTTTATTATGCCAATAAAAACACATCTAAGATTATAATATATATATAATAAAATATATATATTTTATATAATATTTGTGTGTGTGGTTGTTGTGTGTGTGTGTTGTGTGTCTGTGGGGTGTGGGTGTGTGGTGTGTGCATACTGTATATTAAAATTGTTAACACACACACCCACCACACACACACACATATATAAAAATATATATATATTATTATATTATTATTATATATTATATATATTTTTGCATACACACAACACCACACACACACACATCTATATATATATTATTAAAAATATTAGGGGTTTGTGTATAATATATATTTAATTTTATATAATATATATAATTGCACAATGCAATATATGTAATTTTATATATATGTATATATTTATATATATATATATTATTATATATTTTATATATATATTATATATATATATTATATATATTATATATATAATTATTTTAAAAAAAAAATTTGGAGCCCCCCCGGCAGAAAAAAACATTCAAAGTTTAAAAACTTGAAAATCGAAAAAAAAAACAAAACGACGGAAAAAAAGGGGAAAACTAGTACAAAAAAAAGACCGAAAAAAAAATACCCTAAAAAACTAAACAAGTAATTACGTCACGTAATACCCCGTAAATAACTGTGGGTTGAGTTTTGTTTCACTTTGATTTGATCTTGTGAATAAACAAAGATTCCCAATTAAAGGAGACATATATATATTATAATATATTAAATATTATATATATATATATATATATAATTATATTATATTAATATG
Source organism: Penaeus monodon (assembly GCF_015228065.2). Taxonomy (NCBI): domain Eukaryota; kingdom Metazoa; phylum Arthropoda; class Malacostraca; order Decapoda; family Penaeidae; genus Penaeus; species Penaeus monodon. The sequence continues at coordinate 20,703 of NW_023659714.1, forward strand.
TAATTTTATTTGTGTGTGGTGTGTGTGTGTGCGTGTGTGTGT
>NW_023659715.1:2500-20742 GCF_015228065.2 Penaeus monodon
AACCAGCCATTCTAAACTAAACCTAACTTACCTAACACAACCAAACTTAAATGTACGTTACCTAACGAACCTAAAGTATTATAAACTAACCTAACCTTACCTAGCTAACCCTATATCTAACTAGACCTAAGCTAACCTAATCAAACTAAACCTACCGAAATATAGAATAAACCTAATCTACCTAACCTAACTACACTAACCTAAAATAAGCACCTACCTAAAAGCAAACTATCCAAAACCTAACCTAACCTAAACCTAACCTAACAAATCTAATGTAGACCCTAACCTAACCTAACCAAAATCTAACTAAGCTAACCAATTATAAACATAGAACTAACCTAACTAAGCCTAACCAATCTAACAGACCTACCACACATACTTAATCAAAATCTACCTAACCTACTAAAATAACGATTCTAACCTACACCAACCATTACGCTTCTAACATATCTAACAGCTTTAACAAATGTAAACTAACATAACCTAACATAAAATAATATTCTGAACTAACATAAAACAAGGTTATACCCAAACTACCTTATGACTCTCGATTTAAACTAATTTAACGTAAACTACTTAACCAACCCAAATAACTCAACCCAACTTATCCTTATATTACCTAACCTAACCAAAAAAAAGGGATAGCAAGAACGAGAGGAGAGAGTGAGAGAGAGAGAGGAAAGAGGGAAGAGGAAGAGGAAGAGAGAGAGAGGTACAAAAGGAGCAAGCCGAAATGTCGAAGATGACGAGAGAGAGGGAGAGAGAGACAAAGAGCAGGAGGGAGACCGAGAGAGCAGGAGGTTAGAGGGTAGAGAAAAGATAGAGAGAGAAAAAAAAGGAGCACAGAGAGAAAGAGAGGAGAGACAGAGAGATGAATATATATATCTATATATACATATATATCTATATATATATATATACTATTATATATATATATATACTGTATATCATAATGAGGCATAATGATGATGATACGATTATAATGATGGAATCATGATAATAATGATGGTAATAACAGGAATTGTATCCCATATATAATAAAAAGGGTAAAAAAAAGAAAATCAAAAGCGAAAAGCGGCAAAAATCTAGCCGAAATATAGCCTTTTGGGAGTAGACTCCAAATGACGTTTTTTCCGATTTCTTTGATGGTTTTGGCAATTATTAGTAATAATGATAGTACTTTACCAGAATTTATTAATCATGACAATACTGATGATAAAAGGAGAATAAAGAGAATTTGGATAAAATTGATGATGATGATGATGATGATGTGATTGATTATATTATCATTTATTATTTATATTTATATTATTATTATTATTACATTATTTTTTTATTATTATACATTATTATTATATATTATTATCATTATTATTTTTTATTATTATTATTATTATTATGATTATGTCATTATTAGTATTACCCCCCCCCCCAAAAAAAATCAGAACTGCTAATAATAACAAAATAATAATATAAGTCATAATAATGATATAATAGTCGTTATAATATGTTATTGATATTTAATATTGTTACTATTCTCATTATATATTTTACTGGTAGTATAATTGTTCATTTTGGTTGCCACATTGTCAATTCTGGTTGGTATATTGGTATTCTGTTCACAATGTTGTCATTCGGTATTCATTCGGTCATTCTGGTGGCCATATGATGTATTTTTCTTTGACTCTCGCATGAAAACCATCTTGTATTAGAGAGCATGTTTTATACTGATTTTGTTTGATATTTGATCTTCGCGTTTATTTACTTTACATGATGACTGATCAGTTAAAATGAACCAATTTGGAAATTGGATAATTCTATTGTTATTATTAAACTGAATCGTTTGATTCATTCAACAGCTGAAATACGTAATGGCGATGATATACCACAATTGCTTTCGCTAATAATAAATTTCCGTGTTAATTTATCATTACGGTTATAAGGTCTAGTCTCCATTCAGCAGATATTATGATCCGGCCGGGCACTAATACCCTCATTAATCCACAATAGGAGAGGATAAGGATAAGCGAATTAAGTGTATATTTATTGCAAATGTATATTGTTTATCTACCATATGCATTTATAATACTTTTGATTACTATGTTTTGTTTATTAATTCATAATTTAGATTATTCTCATTCTTGTATCTGTTATTTATGTCACTACCATTTAATGATGTTAGTCATTATTTATTTATATTTTTATCATTTTAGTGTTATATTATATTTGGTAATTATTTTATTATTATGATTACTATTGTACTTACTCATTATTCAATATCGTTTATTACCATGAATTTCTCCTTTTATTTTATCTATTCTTTTTTACTCCGTAGATGTTATTTCATTGTTCATTATCTATTCTAGTTATTTTTGCAATCAATCTCGATTATGATTTTCACTTTCCTTCCAGCTTATGTTTTTAATCTTATTTTTATGCTTCTCAAATTCTTCATTCTTTTTTTTTTTTTTTTTCTTAATTCTTACTTTTAATTCGTCTTCATGTATTGTTTTTTTCTCAATAATATATATAATATCATATATATATAATTATTCCACTTTCCTTGTTCTTATTATTCACTTATTTTTTCTTATTATTATTATTAATTATTCTCTTCTTATTGTTCCATTCTATTTGGATCCGCTTCTTCCCTTTTCGTCTTCTCTTTTTCTTGTCTCATTTCCCTTAGTGCTTTCGTCTTCTTTGAGATCGCTTCTTCCCCTTTTAGTCTTCTGTTGTTCTTTGTCTCATTCTTCCTTATTGCTTCGACTTCTTTGGCTTCGGATCTTACCCTTTCGTCTTTTTTTCTTCGTCTCATTCTTCCTTTGGATTCATCTTCGTGGATCAATTCTTCCCCTTTTCGTACTTCTTGTTTTTCTTTGTCTCATTATACCCTTATTGCTTCGGCTTATTTGGATGGCTTCTTCCTTCTTTGTTCCTCCGAGTCTCGTCTGCGCCCCGAGCAGCGCCGTCGTTCCAGCCAATGAGAGAGTCCCGCTGGATGATCCAAATGGCGGGCCTCCCTTCCTGTCGAGCCCACTGCCACCCTCCTCCTTGGAATGCCATTGGATCGAGGCTCTATGTGAGGGCGGAGATTAGTGCAGTTGGAGGTGTGGCTGAGGGAAGAGAGGCGCCGAGGGGGCGGAGCCTCGTGCTGTAGGGGGTGAGCCAGCATGATAGGTGGGCAGGGTCAGAGGCAACACAGAACTCACACACATACACCACATATATATGAAAAAAAAACAAAAAAAAAAAAAAAAAAATAATTTTTTATACATTATATGTACATATACATATATATAGTGTTGTGTATGTATAATAATATAAATTTTTTTTGTTTATATTTTTTTTTAGATATAGATATTCTATATTATATATATATATATATAGATAATATATATACATTGATGCATAGGATAGATATAAATAAATAAATACATAAATACACTCACTATTTGTTAGATAGATAGATTCGTAGATAAATAGATAGGTAGATATTTATCATAAAAACTCATTTTTAAAAAAAAAACAAAAAAAAAATGATTTATTTTATGGGTGTGTATATGTCCAGTGTGTGTATATAGTATATATATATATATATATATATTATATACTATATTACCTATATATATATCCATTTATTTATTTATCTATGTATATGTGCATGTGTTTTTTTTTTCCTGTGGATAAGTCGTACAATGAGCAAGTATGCCACCTTCAGCATCCGAGCCAGTGAAATCCGGCGAGCATCCGTTCCCAGATAGTGATCGGGCCTTCCTTGTGGAGGCCATTAGGACCCTGCAACACCGACTCGACGAACTCCGGGATGAACTCGAGGGAGAACACCTTCCCCTTGGGCTGAGGTCCTACAATTACAACAGGAGGACCAAGCCAACGAGTCAAACATAAAGAGAAGTATATCGTATATGCAGAAAGACGCAGTTGGACAAAAGATGGACGAAGTGATCTCCTAAAAACCATGTCTTCAAACACCTGACTCCCTTGGAAAAAGAAGCCCTCTCGCTAGGCCTCAAATTCAGCACCGGGCAAGAAAAGCAAGGACTTAATGGACTACGTCATCTCGGAACAAAAAAAAATAAAAAAAAATCACCGCTGCGACCGATAGTGACGTCGACAAAGGGTTAGTCCAAGGATCACTGCTTGCGTATGGCTGGTGCATCGTCTGAGCCCCCGGCGATCCCACGCAGATACATCTCGCGTTAAGGACCTCCGCGACGACGAGACCATCGTCATCACCCACACGGCTGATAAAGGTGGTGGCATTGTTGTTTCGGTAAAAGTGATATTTATTCAAAATGAACACAATTTACTCTCCGATCTTCTGTATTACAGGAAGTAACGAAGGTGAGGAAGATGGAGGCATGCCAGGTTCAAGAAAAAAGGCGAGGGATGTACTGCTGCGTGTCAGGTCCGAATGGTTAATACGTCCTACTTCACTGCTCGGAAGAGGCCCCCCGCAACCCCTCCATAAGAGTCTCCCGAAGGTACACAAGCAGGCGTGCCATGAGACGATGTATCACCTCTGGCATTGGCACAGCGCTCCCAACATCGTGTTTGGCCAAGTATGGCTAAACCCCTCTCTGCGCTATGGGTCCATCAGTGATTTCCACTGAAGATACTCCGGGCACCTCATCAGACTTCCTCCAGAAATTCTGGGTAGTAGAAATAAAAAGTTTGCCAGTTTTGATGTTAAATCCCTCTTTACCAATGTACCACACGACAGAGCATCCGGGCAGTCGGAGAGGGTCATCCAGTCACCATGGACAGACGCAGAACTCCCGCTGCCGAGACACCACTTCGTCTCTCCTCAGGGAAGTATGCGTGGACTTCGGCTACTTCGAATTTGCTGGGATGAATACCAGCAGATTAGTGGTCTCGCCATGGGCCCCCTGAGTGCTCGTCCTGGCATTTGCTTGTTCAGGAGACGCTGGAGAGGGATAACTACACGGAATATAATCAGGCCAGCATTCAACATGGCCTTCGATAACGTAGATGACGTCTCTCGTCTATTGTCCCAGGAGTCCGTGCTTGACAACACTACACTTAACGCGACTACAACTCCGTTCACGATGTGAAAAATCAGGTCAGCCGTGGAGGAGGAGAATCATTTCCAATACTACCTTTCCTGGACACTCTGATCCATCGGGGGGACGACGGCCTACGTTTTTCTGTATTCAGAAAGCCTACTAATAACAGATGCGATTATATCCATTACCTACTCCGCCCACACGCACAAAACGAAATTGGTGTTGTGATGGCCCCATCTTACTCAGAGCACTGAGGATCTGCAGCCCTGACATTTCTCGAGGATGAGGTTGCCTATATCATTAGGGTCTTCATGAAACAAGTATCCCAGGGAGGCTTCCTGTTAAACCTCAGGAAAGCGGGGAGAGCATACTTGTAACGAGCGACCCCGCACCCTCTTCTAATAATTGTCTCATTTTTACCCGTCAGGTAACACGTTTCCCATGCGATCAGCAGATACTTCGGCAAGACATTGAGAATCGCCAGCACATATGGGGAAAAGCTACATGACTTAATAGACGTGACAGAAAGCTAGCCCGAAAGCAACCCTGTAGTTGTATAAGCGCATACCCTGCAGCGGTTGCGACTACAGCACATACTTTGGGGAATCAGGCCGTGGTTTCAGCACCAAGGGTGGGGGGAAAATTGTGTTTTTTTTATTTCACAGTGAACATCGAGCTGACATCCGTCACCCACAGAACTCAACTGCCATGGTGGTACATGTAGATGAAGCTGGACATCTACCAAATGGAAGGACGGCAGAAATAGTCCATGAAGGACTGAACAAACTAAAACGAAAATAAGGAAGCAGCCTACATCGCGACGGAGAGTAATGTCAACCACGGCATCGGGCAGGTTCAGACTTATCCAGGTCACAGCAACCAATCCTCCGAGCAACGAATAGGAGGTCACAGTCAGGAATTTGGTCAGCTCACGCCTGATATCTAATTTTCTATGAATTTCTCTGTTGTATGTATTTTGACGAAGACCGCAATCGAAACCGGTGTCAAATACCATCTTTGTATTGTGAAGATTATTCATTTCAATTCCATACATTGTCTACATTTGTCAATTATGAATACGTTCAACGGTATATACACATGTAAATATATAGGTATAAATAAATATATTTACATATATATATATATATAAATATATCTTATATATTATATATATATATATATATATGATAAATGTACTCTATTATATATATATTATATATACTATTATATATATATATATTTATTTATTTATTATTTATATTTTGATGAATACATACATGCACCACGTATTATACACATACATATATGTTTGCAGCTAGGGTATGATGTATATATATGTATATATATTAATTTGTACTATACATATATTTCATATATAACATATCTTTGTATACTTATATATTATATATACCTTATATAGATATATAGATATTCTTACTTATATATATATGTTATACACCTGAAACCCCAGGACCTGCTAGTTCTCACACCTTTCTTCCTTAAAGGGCTTCCAGACATACCGACATACCACCCCCGCCCACATTGCGGGGGACAACAACAGCTCTGAGTCCCTATCTGCCCCATTAGCCCTAGGTCTCTGCAAACGGGCCATTCCGCCCACTCCATCCCATGACTATCCGGACGGAGGTCTCGGCCATCACCTCGCCCGTTTCGTGTGCTACACACATGCTCTTACCACCACCAATACAACCCCCGCCTAATTGCCGCTGCAGCAAGGCCACAGTGAGCTCACTTGCAACCAGCAGCGCCAACGCAGCGTAAGGACACCGCCAAACGCTTTAGCAACAACGCAAGCTCTACGACCACCGGCTACGATGGCGCCGTCGAACAGCAGCAACGCCAGCCTCGTAAGTAGCCTTAGAAGCTTCGGGGATCTGAGGGGGGGGAGGAGCGAACTACAACGACATGAAGTAATGGAGCCGTGCGTTAATGGGACAGTGCTGTAGTGGATGGGGCAGCGGAGCTAGTGGATGAGGCAGTGGTGAGTAGATGGGGGCAGCATGGTGTAGTATATGAGGCAGTGGTGTAGTGGATGAGGCAGTGGTGTCTTGGGTGGGCATGGCGTAGTGGATGGATACAGTGGTGTAGTGGATGAGACAGTGGTGTGAGTGGATTGGCGGCATTGGGTAGTGAGTGGGGCAAGTCTGGGTAGTGGATGATGTTATTGGTGTAGTGAATGGGACAGTGGTGTAGAGGAAAGGGGCTAGTGGTGTAGTGGAGTGTGCCAGTGGTGTAGTGGATGGGAAGTGATGTAGTAGAGTACAGAGGATATGTCAGAAAATAGAGCACAGGAGGAAAAAATGAGGTATGCAGAGCAAAGAACAAGAGAGAGAGATATAGAGAGATAGAAAGACAGACAGATAGAGAAGAGAGAGACAGTAGACAGAGAGAGAAAAATGGTTAGACGAGTAAATCTCCATATTGCTCCCCATCCCCTTCCCCATTCTCCATCACACCACTATCATCCCACATCACCACAACCTATATCCATGATCCAGTGTTTCCTCCTCTTCCTATGATGGACCTTGGCATCCTCATACTGCTGTGCGATGAGAGCACGCTTTGTCTGGTGCCCGAAGTCCGCTACCGATGCAGACCGAGTCGCACTTCCCTTTTCAGTCGCCTCTGATCAACTCCGGCGACGCAGAACTACGGCCGCCCTCACCGCCCTCTTCCGCTGACGTACCCGCGCCAGGTTCTTCAATGTAAGCATCAGAGAGCAACACTGCTCAGATAGAGATAGGTCCTTTCATCGTCATAGGTAAGTCTGTATAAGCAAACATTCACTCTGACTTACAGACATGCAGGACAACGGAACACTCATTCCAGGCAATACAAACACACACAGCATGCACTTCAGACACACATGAATATCTATGTATCTGAATTATTAGTAATTATTATAAACACAACATAGATATGATATATATATGCTAATGTCAAAAGAGTATGTATTGTATGGATGGATACGTATAAGGTTGTATAATCAAATGATCTTAACTAAAAGATGTTCAATGTACCAACCAGCTGCCCAGTATCCGAATCTTTGATTATGGTGCCAATGTATAAATCAATTTCATGAAACTTATAATTTATGCAGGTACACCACAGTAATATAGTAACATTTTAAGTGTTGTGAATATATACTGTGTGCCATGTCTTTTAGTAACCCGGACCGTTCTCAAGGTGAACAGTTTCCGAAAAAAATATTGAGAGGTTCGTTTCACAAATGTTTTCGTAATACTGGCTTGTGGCTCATTCCATATGCTTGTGAGTATTTGTGTTTTCCGTTCATGTAAAGCAAAACAATAAGGAGACGAACTTCGTTTTCACCGATTCGAAAAGATACACGAAAGTAAGGTTTAAGCTGTTATATTAAAAAACAATTGGGTATATTCAATCTTACAAAAATAGTAAAACAGTATAAATCAGTTACGAAACAAAACTCCTATTGGTATCACATTTATTTATATAAGCTATGGCTGCATCCTCTTTTCACCACCACAAAATCCTAATAACAATCACCATATGTAATATCACAGCAGGAAAAAAAACATACACAATGTATAAAATAGATCTGACTGGCAGAAAGTATATAAATCAAGAAAACAATCCATATTTGTATATACATTTCAGGGAGTTCTAGTACTAGGATGCATATGTACCGTGTGGGTTAAAGAAGGCATTACTTAATTCTATAATGCTCTATAAATAGAATAAAACAGCGACTTTTCAGTCTATTAGGTATTAACCTGTTAGTTGTTATAAGCATAAAGTGCAAACATATGAAATAGTGGTAATCGCATTATTCTACATTTACACATATTGCATTGGAGAGGAGGGGAGTGGGTGTGGTGGTGACATTAGAGACAATTGGTGAAAGCACGAGTTCTCCTTCCACATCGCCTACACCATATACGGGATGACGCAAAATATGGCTTAGGAGGAACAGTCTATCGCAGACGATAGATTTATCATTGGTATTCACCTTAACAATATTTGCGTGTACTACCAGGTAAAAACAAGAATATCTGATGTAGACGCATACACAGGAAAAAAGAAAGTACCTTATTTTTGTATATTTTGCAAAGAATGTTTTTGCATTAGGAAAAGTAAAATCATAGTGTTGATAACTGTTTAGAAAAGATTTTTTTTTTTTTCACAAAAAAAAAAAAAAACATCAAGCATATCAATTGGAAATTGCTGCGTCTGCAAGATCTATCGATCGCGGGTGCCAGTCATATAGTTACTCCATCCGGGTTAAAAATACCCCAAAAGTCCCTGCTTTAGTAATTTGTCTGTGTTTGTCCCTAATACACGAAAAGTATAAAGCACCTTATAAACATGATGGGGCAACAAGTTATATTATTTTACCCTCAATTTTTTTTTCATATTTCTTGAAAAGTATGGTTTTGATTAAAGAGTCAGTTTAAAAGGGGCGACATGTATTAACAATAGTCAAAGCCTTTCTTTTTGGATTTTTGAAAATTAGATAGGTTTACATGGCGTCTTTAACTGTTCGCCACTACCAGCAACTAGTGACAGTTGAAAATGTAGGGTGAAGGCATGTTAAGACATACCAGTGTTTCTTCATTTGGCATGATTGTACTATTAAGTTATTCAGAAAATAATGAAGAGCGTAGAGTTAGCAAGTTTTAATTCCAGTGTCGACGTAAAGATATTTCTTCTTTGTAAAAGATTTAATATATGCATAGTGCACATTCCCGGACTAAAGTAAATCCCGTAGTTACGAGTTTATCAGTGTAAAAAGGAGATTTAAGAAAATATATGCTGGTCAAAAATCCATGCTTTAGGTTAATTTGTGTGTGTCTTTGTCCAAAACACGAACAATAATAAAAGTCTTTATAAACATGAGGGGCAAACGTTATATTATTTTACCCTCAATTTTTTCATATTTCATAAAAGTTATCATGTGTTTTGATAAGTATGTCAGTTGCTAAAAAGGGATATGTGTTAACAATGAGTCAAGCCTTCTTTTGTGCATGTGTGGTGATTTTTGCACAGAGAAGTAGTTACATGGGTCTTTAACTGTTTCATCACCACTACATCACAACTAGTGACCCCATTTTTAGTGAAAAATTATAGGTGGAGGATGTTAAGACATACTAGTGTTTTCTTCAGCGTGGCATGATTGTATATAAGTTATTCAGAAAATACTCTTAAAGCAGGTCCGAGTAGCAAGTTTTTATTCAATGTACGACGTAAAGATATTATCCTCTCTACTGTAAGAGATTTAAGAAAATATATGTGTGTATTCCACACGATGCAGGTACTTGAAAACCCTATTAATGCTCTCTAATATTAGAATAAAAACCAGCGTCTTTTCAATCTATTAGGTAATTAACCTTTTAGTTATTTATAAGTATGAAACGTGCCAAAGGCTATGAATATTGGTTACGCATTTTCATACTACACATACAAAATTTAAGCCTTGTTCACTTTGTGTTATCGCCTCTAGGACGGGTGTCTGTGCAAGCTTGAGAGTCATAATAAAGGGCCATATTGGAGTGAAGTGATTATACAAATGGAAATAGAAAAATAAAAGTATATAGCGTTACAACGCGTTTTAATACATCCTTATTCACGCTTACTTGTATTCACACAGTATCTCCTGTCACGGCGAGGGAGGGACGTAATAATATGTGTTCGGAGGGAAGGGGAACCCCTCTCCCGGCACGGTTAAGATCATGCGTTATCACGCTCATTAGCTGCATAGGTTGTAGTCACTCACCTGAAACACACTTCAGTGTAGGGCCTGTATTATCTCCTTAGGTCAGGACTTGTGACTGGCAAAGCTTCGTTTGTTTGCTTCTTTTTTTTTTTTTCTTACTATATTGCACTTGGTAACGAGGTATGGAGAATAGGGCGGAGGGGCAGTAGGAAGGGAAGGAGGGTTGGTTTGGAGAGGAGGAGGGTGGAGAACACCTATAGGTGTGGGTTAGACATATTAGAGGACATTTATCGATTTATTGATATAATTAGGAGGATGATCATTCGTCTGCAAAAAGGGGTCAATTCTCAATCCAGTGAATGTTTAAACATGATGAATATTGCGGGGTGGGGCGTCGCGGAGGTGTATGAGAGGGTGGTGCGTGGTGGTGGGTCAACTGGACACCTGCATTGGTTGGATTATGATGGCCTCATCATTAGGAGGGGTGATCACCGTGTGTGTTAGACATCATTAACTAATTCGATTCTGTGTGATCATGATTGACGTTAATCACTTTCTATGACGGTCATTGTAACATGTTACTCCGATGCGTACGGTGAGGCGTTCTGTCCAGTCGCCATGTATGGACGGAGGAGGGGAGGGACACCTGTTAGATATCATTAGAGTCAGTTAATGATTCCATTTCTTTATGAAATCACTTTATTATGGCCTACTCTGCATGATGCACGCCACCATGAACGACCGTAAGGTAGTCTGGTGTGCATGCCTAAACATCATTAACTATGAGTAAATGACGCCGGTTACGGTTCATTGATACATTAATTCACTCTTGGTTACGGTCACTGGTTACGTAAATCGGTTGCGGTATTTCCGGTTTGCATTAAACCTACTTCAGTTTACACCCTCAAGTACGTTACGTGAGAGGAGGACCAGTGTCCCTTCAGCATCTACTCACACACACACACACACATTTTCACATTATCACACATGTATAACACACACAGACATATATATATATATAATCGCTATATATATACTATACTATATTATATATATACTATATATATATATATTTATATAATTTATTTATAATATCAATATATATTTACTATATCATATATTATATAGTACTTGATATCACTGTATTATTATTATACCCTCCTCTTCTATATATATATGATGATTCATATTTAGAACTATTATATATTTTTATAACTTTATATATGCCATATAGGGATTATAATAATGGTCAAATCGCATATACATATATATCTTACTACCCTCCACTATTGATATTGATTATACTATAATACTTAATATTATTATATGGATATATATGCATATAGCGTATCATAATAAAGTAAATATATGATATACTCACATATAGTAATATATATATAATATATATATAATATATAATATATATATACGACATAGTATGTTGTGTGTGTGTAGTGATTCATATATATATAATTATACTATTCATAATAATATATATATATTATACTCTAATATGTATATATATCATGATACAATATACGTATAATACACACACACACCACAATATATATATACTATGTATATACTATTATATATATATATATAAGACTATATATGTATTATATAATATACGTCTTTATATATATATGTGTGTGTGTGGGTCGTAGTTGGTGTGTGTGTGTGTCGTGTGGGTGTGTGGTGCAGTGTGTGTACTATATATATACTTATTATAATATTATATTTATTTATATATAATTTCTATGTGGTTGTGTGTGTGGTGTGCATGTGTGTGTGTGGTGTGTGTGTGTGCGTAATACATATCTATAATTTCTTTCGTAATGTTATAAAAATAAAACTTATATATTTTAAACTGAATTTCTAAATACTAATTAAATTATATATCATTATGATATATATACTATATGTTTATATCATTGCGCACAGCCCATGATCGTCAAGGCCTCGGTGGCCGAGTCGGTTAGGCACTCTGTGATCAATACTGTCACCGTATCGGAATCTGAGTTCGAGGGTACTCGAGTCACCGGCCGGAGGTACATCTGTTCCACTTTGTGGGCACAAAAAACTTCACCTACTCCATATTGCTTACACTAGCCACTGGCTGTGGCCAAACCCAACCCAGTATTGATGGCGCCCAAGCCCGGATCAAATAATAGAGAGAATGATTACCTAATAGGTACACTACCCGGAACTCTCCGTCGAAAGGACACTGGGGACCCATACACGTACTCACTCCAAGAGCATCACAACATGTGAAAATACAATTCAGTTATCATGCTCTGACCACGCGGCTCAGACCATGAACTACTACGCGCTTAACATGAAGAAGAATATATTTATGTAATTATATATATATACATGTATATATATTACAACAATATATATGTGATATACATTATTATACTTATATAGTATATATATACATATTTATTATGTGTATGCTTATGTATATACTAAATATTATATATATATATCTATGTCTATATACAACACACACACAAACACCATATACATTAATAAAAAAAACTCTTATAATATACATATATGTATATGTGCTGTGTGTGTTGCACTCTTATTTAACATAGCAACTATATTATATTATTAATACTTTAATATAACTGTATACATACACATATATATGTGTATATACTATACATAATAAGTATATATATACTATATCATGTAACTACATGTGCTGTTGTATTATACATACATATATAATATACATATACATCAAATAGTATTCTTCTTCCTATTTAACGGTTAGGTTCATGTCCATGCATCCGCCGCACCGTGCGTCTGGTCAGAGCATGATACTGAATTGTAGTTCTTCATGTGTGATGCTTTGGAGTGAGTACGTGGTCTATGGGTCCCCCAGCAGTTCACCTTTCGAGGAGAGTTTTTCCTGGTCTGTCACTCAGTTAGTAATATCATTCTTCTCATTTATCAGGGCTTGGGACCAGCAAGACTTGGGTTGGGTTGGACACCAGTGGCTAGGTAAGCAATTGAGGTGGAAGTTTTTTTGCCCAATGGAACATATGGCCGGCCGGATGACTCGAACCCTGACGAATCTCAGATGCACCGTCGTGACTAGTTCTTGAGTCCGATGCATGCTAACCACTCGGCCCACCGAGGCCTTGACGACATGGACCATCTTCCATGATATAAACAACTATTATATATATATATACTATATTATTATATCTATAATATATATATACATATATATATATTAATATATGTATTACACACACACACACAAACACACACACACACACACACAACACACCACAATCACACCATTAGACTTATACTACTAGTATAGATAGATTGAGATACTAGAGCACTGATAGACTATATTACACACACACAGGCACACACACACACACCACACCCACAAACCACACACACACACACACACCAAAACCCCCCCCCCCCCCCCAAACCCCCCCCCAAAAAAACATATATATATATATATATACTATATAATACTTATATATATATATATATATATATAATATATATATATATATAGGTGTGGGTCAGTTGTGTGTATTTATCGCTATATATTTTGTTTTAAAAAAATTAAAAAAAAACACATAATAATTTTTTTTTTATTTATTTAACTTTTTCAAAAATATATATATTATATATATATATATATACTATATATCATATTATATATATATATGAATAAACATACACACACACACATTAATTATTTTTTTTTAATAATTTAATTTAAAAAAATTTTTTTGAAAAATTTAATATACCTTAGATATATAGAGATAGATATATATATATGAGATATACGATATATATTTACTGAGGTATATACCTAGATGCATATATTAGATATATTAGTATATTATATGCTATACTCTGATATATTACTATATATATATATATATATTTACTTATTAGATACCTATATGGCATATATATATATATAAATAAGTATTGATATAAATATGAATCATACTATATTATACATTATCATTATATGATATATATATATATCCATATATATATCAAATATATATGTATCTAGAAATAAATTAGATAAATATACTATAATATATACTATATATATATATATATATGTGTTTTACTTTGTGTGTATGTGTAATTGTGTGGGTGTGTGGAGTGGGTTTGCTAAAGGGGGGACAGGTCAATTCACGTAGTACATGGGGTTTGTAAACGGGGAAGTGGGTTTAATAAAAACCCGGAAAAACCCGCAATCGATTTATTTAAACCAAGGGACCGTAACCGCAATTTGTTTAACGTAATCAATGACCTTTAACCCGGGAAATTTCTTTTAATCATGGGTTAATGATGTTTAGCATGCACACCAGACTACCTTACGGTCTTTTTCATGGCCCCATATCCAGAAAGTAGGCAAATTAAAGTGATTATCAAAATAAAAGGCAATCTTTTAACTGACTCTAATGATATCTAAAGGGGTCCCTCCCCTCCTCCCCAAATTTACGGCGACTGGACAGAACCCCTTCCCCTTACGCACCCACAAAGGTTAATGACCGGGGAAAAAGGATTAACGAAAATAAATGACCTAACCAGAATAAATTATTTAAATGTTTTCCTAACAAAAACCGAGTGATCCCCCTCCTAATGAAGAAGCAAATCATAACCCAAAACCCAAATGCCAGGTGCCCCAAGTGAACCCACCCCACCCCCCACCATCCCCTTCCCTTCCCCCCCCCCCACCCCGCAATATTCATCATTTTAAAAATTTGAACCTGGTTTGAAAATTTGGGACCCTTTTTACAGAGGGAATGATAAACCCCCTTTCCCCAAAATTAAAATCATAACCCATAAATGCCCCTCTAAGATGTCTAACACGCCACCCCAAAAGGGGTTCCTCCACCCTCCTCCTCCCCAAAACCCAAAACCCCCCTTCCCCTTCTACTCCCCTTGCCCCACTTTCCCTCCATACCTGGGTTAAAAGGGTTAAAATTAGTAAAAAAAAAAAAAGAAGCAAACAAAAAAATTTTTCCCCAGTCAAAAAGGCCTGCCTAAGGAGATAAACAGAAACCCACTGAAGTTTTTTCAGGTGAGTGACCCCCACCTATAGCTAATGGGCTTTGGACATGATCTAAAAACCGGGGACGGGGAGGGGGATTTTCCCCTTTCCCCCCCAACCTCCCCGTACCTTTTCCACCCAGACACGGGCGTGCTAAACCCACAGGTTGTTGATAATAAAAACCACCCCCTTTTTTGCTCAGAGGTAAGATGAAATAATCGCAAAAAATTTATAAAATATTTTTCAAAAAAATTTTTCAAGTGTAAAAATAAAAACAAGGGCGCAGGCCTATAAAAAAAATTTCAAAAAAATTATTTAATTTCCCCAAAAACGTTTGTAAGCTTGCGACCTCCTCTCATCTTTTAACTGTTATACAAACCGGTTCTTACACCCCAAAAGGGACTCTAAAAAAAAATAAGTTCACTGAAAAGGGTCTTTAAAAATTCTTGTTGCAAATTTATTATGACTCTCAAGCTTTTCATAAACAGTCCAAGAGACGATAAAAACAAATAACAGGGTTAATTTTTTTTTTGTAAAAGTAAAATGCAATTACCACATTTTTTTATGTTTTTCACCTTTTTATGCTTATAAAAATAAAAGGGGTTAAATTTCCCAATAGTTGAAAAATCGCTGGTTTTTTTCCATTTAGAGAGCATTTCAGTTTTCAAGGTATCTAAAAAAGGACAAAGACGGGTTTCCCCTTTGTTTTACGCCTTTTAAAAACCTAAAAAAATTTTCCCCAAATAGGTCACTACCGCCCCGGGTTGTCGACCAACTATGTTTTGCTAAATTTAAAAACAAGGGGACAATGCAGGGGTTTTTCCCAAAAGGGTTCCCACCCCATTCTCGATTTTTTTTAAAACTGAATGCAACTTTCCCCCAAAAGGGCCCCTAGTTAAAACTTGTTTTAACCCTTGGGAACTGACTCGACAAATGACCGTTTTACAGCGAGTGATCACCCCTTTCTAGGAATGAAACTGTTTATAATTTAATAACAAATTTAACCCCCGAAGGGAGAGAACCCCTAACCCCCCCCCCCCCCCCCACCCTCCCCCCCCCCCATCAGGGGCGGTCACCAAAAACAGGGCCGCTAATGAAAAAAAATTACCGTCCCCCCCTCGCCGTGACAGGGATTTTGGGATTCAATTAAAACGAAAAAAGGGTTATTTAAAAAGCGTTGACGGGAAAATACTTTTATTTTCTATTTCCATTGTTTTAAACACTTCACTTTAAAATGCCTTTATTATGGGCTCTCAAGGGGTTTCACCCAAAACCCCACTTTCCCATGAGGCGATAACAAAAAAAAAAAGGCTTAAAAAATTTTTGGTAAATGAAAAGCCCAAACCAATATTTTAATCTTTGCCGTTTCCAACTTATAAAAAAATAAAAGGTTAATTTTCCAATAGATTGAAAAGGGCGCTGGTTGATTTATTTAGAGGGGCATTAATAGGGTTTTCAAGTATCTGGGACCAGTGAATACAAAACATATATTTTCTTAAAACTCTTACAAAGAGAGAAAAACCCTTTTCGTCGGGCACTGAATAAAACTTTCTACTCGACCTCTTTAAATTTTTTTTCTGAATAAAATTTAAAATACCCAAAATGCCAAATGAAGAAAAAAAATGGTATGCTTAAAAATCCTTTACCTATAATTTTTTCTTTTTCACTTTGTTTTCGTAGTGGCAAAACAGTTAAAACCCATGTAAAATATTATTTTCAAAAAAACCCAAAAAAAAAGGCTTTTACTAATTGTTAATTAAAATTTCCCCCTTTTAAAAAGACTCTTTTTCCAAAAAACCAAAAAACTTTTAGGGAAATTTTGAAAAAAAATTTAGGTTTAAAAAAATATAACTTTTTTGCCCCAGTTATAAGGGGTTTTATACTTTTTCGGGTATTGGGCAAAAAGGGCACAGAAAAAAATTAAACCAAAGCAGGGGCTTTTTGGGGGGTTTTTTTTACCCGAGGGAGTAAATAGTAAAATGGCACCCAAAGTGCGATTTGATTTAGAAAACAGGGATTAATTTATAATGCTTGATGTGTTTTTTTTTTTTTTTTCTTTTCTTTAAAACCCGGTTATCAACAACTAAAATTTTTTTTTCCCCAATCAAAACATTCCCCTTTTTCAAAAATTTTACCCCAAAAAAAAAGGTACTTTCTTTTTTTTCCCGTTATGCGTTTTACATCAGATATTCTTGTTTTTACCTTTGGGAGTAAAACGCAAGTATTGTTAAAGGGGAATACCAAAAAAAGAAAAAATTTTCGTCGCGATAGACTTTCCTCCTCAGCCAATTTTTTCGTCAACCCCCTATATGGGTTTTAGGCGATGTGAAGGAGAACTCGTGCTTTCACAATTGTCTTCTAATGTTTAAACCCCCAAACCCCCCCCCTCCTTCCAATGCCCAAATTTAAAAGTTGGTTTAAA
>NW_023659716.1:0-20740 GCF_015228065.2 Penaeus monodon
CTAACTAATAACACAACAATAATAAAGCAATAACATAATAGTAACAATAATAACGATGTTTTATACTAAATTATTTATATCATTATTTTAATTATATCGTTCTTACTGTAATATTACTGTTATGATATCATTATTTTTTGGGGGGGGGGGGGAAATTATACTACAGTATAAATACTAATATGATAATCATTGACAATAATAATGTAATAACAATATTTATAACGATGATTATATTATTATTAATACTTATTATTATTATTTTGTTTATAATTACACTTATGATATATTTTTTTGGCAATGATAACTAATAATAAAGTAATAATAATTAAAGTAATTAATAATAAGAATAATACTAATATAATAATAATATAATAATAATAATATACTCATATCATAATGCTAATAATAATATCATATAATTTTATCAAAATTCTCTTTATTCTCACTTTATCAATCATTATTGTCTGATTATACAATTCTGTAATTATTTCATTATTACCCTAATAATTGCAAAATCATCAAATGAATGGAAAAAAAACGTCATTTTGGAGTATACTCCTCAAAAGACTATATTTTGCTAGAATTTTGCCCCGCTTTTTCGACTTTCTGGGAGTTTTTTTCTTTACCTTTTTTTATTATAGATTGGACACCAATTCCTGTTATTATCCTCAAGTATTTCATGATTATCATCTTATTATCATGATTTCATCATTATTATCGTTCTCATCTTATTATCATGCATTATCATCCCCCAAAAAAAAAATTTTATTGCAATTATTAATCAAGCATTATTGCATTATTATTCTTTATTATTGGCATTATTGCAGTTTTATCTATATTTCTTTCTTCTGCAACTATCTAATAACAACAACAATACATAATATCAATAACAACTAAAGTAAACAATAATAACGATGTTATATAAGTTATTTATATCATTATTTTAATTAATATCGTTTCCTTACTGTAAATTATTTACTGTTATGATCATTATTTTTTGCAATATACGACCAGTAGAATAATATAATGTAATCATGAACAATAATAATATTAATAACAATATGATAACGATTATTATTATTATTATTATATCTTATTATTATTATTATTGTTATAATTTACACTTATGGATATATTTTTGGCAATGATACTAATATTCACGTAATAATATTAAAGTAATAATAATATATAATAATTAATACATATAATAATATAATAAAATAATAATAATAATAATAATAATAATGTTATCAAAATTCTCTTTATTCCACTTTCATCATTATTGTCCATGGATTAATACAAATTCTGGGTAAGTATTAAATCATTATTAACCCTAATAATTGGCCAAAATCATCAAATGAATGGAAAAAACGTCATTTTGGAGGATACTCTCAAAAATACCTATATTTCGCTAGATTTTGCCGTTTTTTCGACTTCTGGATTTTTTTTTCTTTACCTTTTTTTTTATTAGATATGACACAATTTCCTGTTATTATCATCATTATTATCATGATTGCATCATTATTATCCTATTATCACATTATTATCGTTTATCATCATGAATTAAATCATCATTATCATCATTAGTGCAATTATTATTCTTATTGAATTATTTTATCTATTATTTGCAATTATTACATAAAATATATGCAATAACAATAACAACATAATAAAATGATTATAATAATTTTATATCATTAATTTTAATATTATTTTTATAATATTATTTTATTAAAATTTTGCAATGTATATACGTTAAAATTAATAATGAAATAACTAAAGTAAATAATAAAATATAATATAAAATAATTATTAATACAGTATTATAATTATTATTATTATAATTATACTTTTATTATTATTATTGTCTAATTAATTATATATTCTAATAATACTAATTATAATAATAATAATAAAATAATAATAATAAAAAATAATAATATAATAATAATATATAATAATAATATATAATAATAATTTTAAATTATATTTTAATTTTCTTTATTCTCATTATTCATTTGTATGATTATACATTTGTAATTAATCATTATTACCTGATAATCCAAAACATCATACTAAAAACTTATTTTTTTTCTTTTAAATTATTTCGTAAATTTTCCTTTTTTCTTTTTGGAATTTTTTCTTTTATCTTTTATTTTATATGATACAATCTTATTATCACATTATTATCATATTATCATCATTATTAATCATATTATCATATTATTAATTATTATCATCACTTTTATCTTATCATCTTATTGCAATTATTCATATTATTCAATATTATCTTATATGCAATTATCATATAATTTAATTTGTAACATATAATAATATAAAAAATTATAATAATACATAATATACAATAATACGATTTATTTAAATTATTTATACATTATTTAATTAATATCGTTATGTAATTAATTATTATTTAATATTATTATTTAACAATATATACAGTAAATAATATAATAATAATATAAATTAATAATTTTTAATAAATATTATAATTTATAATTATTATTATTAATAATTATTATATTATTATAATATAATACATAATATAAATTTTTGATATACTAATAATTAAGTATAAATAAATTAATAATTATAAATTATTATTAATAATTAATAAAATCATACTAATATAATTATATAATATTTTATCAAATTTCTATTATTTCATTATATCATTATTGTCATGATTATAATTCTTATTTTATCATTAGACCTCTTAATTCCAATCATAATGATATTCATTTTATATCTAAAATCTATATTTCTATATTATCACATATTTCACATTTATTTTATTATACATTTTTATTATATTATTAATTCTATTATTATATATTATTATTTATATTATACATTATTATCATATATCAATATTGAATTATACATTTTATATAATTATCATCATTATTTAATTATTATCATATTATGCAATTATTACTTATAATCTAGTATTTATTTATACTGCAATATTAATAACACAATAATATTATAATAACAATAAATTTAAATAATAACATGTTATATATTATTTATATCATTTTTAATTAATCTTATATAATTATTTGTGAATATTATATTTAATTATATAATAAAATAATAATAATATAATCATAATATATTATTATAACAATATATAATTTAATATAATATATAATTAATATAATAATGAAAATTTCTTTATTCTCATTAATCTAATTTCCATATTAACATTCTGGATTATTATCATTATTACCAATATTGCAAATCATACTGAATTATAATCATTTAATATCATAAAACATATTTCTAATATTACCCTTTTTCATTTGGATTATATTTATTTTACTTATTATTATTATACACAATTATGCATTATATCATTATTTTCATTTACATATTATATCATATTATACATTAATATCGTATCACATATATTATATATTATCATATTATTGCAATTATTATCATCATTATTGAATTAATATCCTTATATTGCAATTTTACGTTATAATTATAATTTGCAACTATAATAATTAAAAAATATAATATAACTAACAATAATATAAATAATAACATTTTAATAATTATTATAATTATTTTAATTATATTTCTTATTTAATATTTATGTTATATCATATTTTGCAATTATACACAGTAAAATATAATAATATAATCAAAATAATATATTAATAAAATATATACGATAAATTTTTATATTATTATACTTATATATTATATTGTTATAAACACTTTTTATATTTTTTGGCAATGATATTAATATTAAAGTTATATAATTAAATATTATATATAATAATTAATAATATATAATAATATAAGATCATTATATATATAAAATATATTATCATAAAAATATTTTATCAATTCTATTATTCTCACTTTATCATCATTATTGCATATTAATACAATTCTGTAATTATTATCATTTTAATAAAATTTCAAAATATAAATATAACAACTATTTTAGATAATACTTTAAAATATTATTTTAGATTTTGCATTTTTTTTCACTTCTGGATTATTTTTTTCTTTATTTTTTATTATATAGGAACATTCTTATTAATATATTTTAAAATATCATCATTATTATATATTTATCATCATTTTTTTATATCTTATTTATATTATATATTATTGAATTATTATATCATTATTAATTATTAATATATTATTGCAATTATAATATTATAATCATAATTTATAATATATAATAAATAATAATAATGAATAATAATAATATAACATAATAATTTAATAATATTAAATCATTAATTTAATTAATTTTTTATACTAATAATATGTTATGATATTAATTTTTTTCAATTATTTCTATAATATATAATGAATATATGAAAAATATTTATAACATTTATAATATTTATTTTATATTATACTTTTTATTATTATTTTTTATATTACATTATATAAATTATGCAATGATTAATAATTAATTATATAATTAAAGTAATTAATAATATATATATATTATATATTTATTATATTTTAATATAATAATAATAATAATATGTATCAAAATCTTTATTTCATTTATCATAATTATTTCATGATTATAATTCTGTATATATATATATTACTAATATTGCAATATAAATTAATAAAAACGTATTTTGGTAATCTCAAAATATTTTGCAATTATGTTATTTTTAGACTTTTTGATTTTTTTATATACATTTATATAACATGACAAAATATTTATTATATTTAATTTAAAATTATATATTATTATCATATTATCATATATTATCATTTTTCATCATATTATATCAATATAAATATTAAATATAAAATTATAAAATTATATATTATTATTAATTATTATTTTGTATTTTATAATATATTTTAATTATACTAATAAACCAAAAAAATATAAAATCATAATAGTAACAATAATAAATGTATAATAATATTTATAATTATTTAATTAAATCGTATTATGAATATATAATTAAACATTTTGATTATTATATTTTGCAATTATATCTAATAATATATGATATTATATTATATATAAAAACATATTAACGATTATTATATTATTATATGTTATTTATTATTATTTTTAATTACATTATATTATATTTTGCATATATAAAATTTATAATTAATTAATTTAAAATGAAAATATATTTATATAATAATATATATACATATATATATAATAATCATTATTAATAAATTTTTAATTATCACTTTATCACATTATTTCATTATTAATAAATTCTTATTATTAATATTATTATAATAATTTCAAATATTAAATAAAAACTATTTTATAACTACTAAACTATATTTCAATTTTAACGATTTTTGATTATATTTTTTATTTTACCTTTTATTATATTAACAAATTTTTAATATATATATTACAATTTATATATTATAAATATCATAAAATATATATAATTATATTTATATTATATATATTTCATATTATCAATTATTATATCATTTTGATATTAACTATTATTGAATTATTCAGTATACTAATTTTAATATATAATAACAATAAAATAATATAAAAACATTATAGTAAATAATAAATTTATAATAATTATTTTTTATCATTATTTTATTATTATCGTTTTACTTATTATATTATATCATTATTTTGCAATTATCTACTATAAATATAATTAAATCATGAATTAATATTATAAAAATTAACATATTATTATTTTATTATATTAATTTTATTATATTTATTTATATATTATTTTGCAATGATATAATTATATTTCATAATAATAATATATAATATAATAATAATAATAATAATAATAATAATTAATAATAATAATATTATAACAATATTATAATTTTATCAATTCTCTTATTTCACTTTATATCATTATTTCATATTAATAAATTTAATAATATTATCATTATTTTAATAAATACAAAATATCAATTATAAAAATCATTTTATATATTAAATAACTTATATATGATTTTCCGCTTTCGACTATTGAATTAATTTTTTAATCTTTTATTATATATATAAAATTTTATATATATTATTATATAATTATATAATTATTATCATATAATTCATTTATTATCTTATCTCATTATTATCATCATTATCATATTATCAATTTTATATCATTATTCATATTTTTCCTTATTATGAATTATTCATAATAACTATATTTGATATACTAATAAAACAATATAATAGTATACTATTATAAATATTAATTTATCAATAATTTTTTATTATCATTATTTTCATTATATCATTTTACTAATTAATCTGATATCATTATTTTTGCATATATATATCATGATATATAATATACCATAATAATAATAATATTAACAATATTATTTACGATTTTTTATTTTATTATCTTATTTATTATATTGTTATAATTAACTGAATATTTTTTGCAATGATACTAATTAAGTATAATAATTAATAATATATTAAATAATAATAATATATAATAATATATAAATTATTATAATTATATTAATATATATAATTTATTTTTTTAAATTCCTTTATTATAATTTATGCAATATTACTATTAATACAATATAATTATTAATAATAATAATAATTGCAAAATAAAAGAATTAAAAAATAATTTAATATAATAATATAAAATATATTAATTTTATTTTATTCTATTTTTCTATTACCTTTATTTATATAATGAAATTCTGGTTATTATATCTTATTATCATATTATTCATATTATTACAATTATATATTATTATTTTATATTAAACTATATAATTTCATTTATATATTCTGAATTTATTTATCCTTAAATTTTTTATTATTGATTAATCTATTTCTTATTCTAATAACAAATTAATAATATCAAAAATTAATTATTACATTCAATATTATAATAATATTATATCATTATTAATTATTATCATTATTATTGCAATTATTACCTTATTGACAATTATTTTGCAATTATACTCGTAAAATATATTTAATAACTAATAATACAATATAATATTAAATAACAATATTATAACGATATAATATTATTATATAATTATTATTATTATATTTTATATTACATTATGATATATTTTTGGCAATGATACTAATAATTAAATAATAATAATTAAATATATCATAAATAATAATATATAATCAATATATAATTAATAAATATTATAATAATTATATTAATATATTATTATAATAATTTATCAAAATTCTCTTTAATTACTTTAATATCATTAATGTAATATTAAAAATTATAATAATTATATATATTACATAATAATTGCAAAATATAAATAATATAAAATATTGAGTAAACTCTAAAAGATATATTCGCTAATTTCACTTTTCACATTATGGGATTTTTTTCTTATACTTTTTTATTAATTATTACCCATAATTCCTTATATCATCAATTAATAGATAAATCATTATTGATATATTAAAACTTATTTATTTTCATCATTATTGATCATATTATTATCATTATTTAATTATTTATATATTATTGAATTAATTTTTATTATTAATTATTGCAGTTTTAATCTTATTTCGCAATATCTAATACAACATATATATAGAATACATAATGTATCATTAATAACATTTATATAATTATTTATATCTTATTTTAATTATAGTTCTACTGTATATTCTCACTATATCATATTTCAAATATATACCAGTAGAAATAATAATAATGATAATCATGTATAATAATTTAAAATTAATACATATTTTTAACGTTATATTATTATTATTATATTATTATTATTATTTTATAATTACATTATGATATATTTATTGGCAATATACTACATAATTAAAGTATTAATAATTAAAGTAATAATAATAATAATAATAATAATAATAATAATATAATAATAATAATATATAATAATAATAATAAATAATATATAATAATGTTATCAAAATTCTATATTATTATAATCATTATTTCATGATTAATACAATTATGTAATTATTATCATTATTACTAATAATTGCCAAAAATCATAATGAATGGATATAATAACGTCATTTGGAGTATACTCTAAAACTATATTTCGCTAATTTTGCGTATTTCGACTTCTGGGATTTTTTTCTTTTACCTTTTTTCATTATATATAAGAAAATACTGTTATTATTATATTAAATGATTATCATCATTTTCATGATTTATCATCATTATTATCGTTATTTATTATTATTATCATCATTCAATCTTATTGCATTATTATCATATTATTGCAATTATTATACTTATTATGCATTATTGCAGTTATAATCTATTTTCATGCAACTATACTAATAACAACAACAATAATAATACAATAACTTATATAATATGAAATAATAAATATAATAACATTATAATAATTATTTAATATATTTTTAATTATACGTTTACTTAATTATTACTGTTATTTATTATATTTTGCAATTATATACATTATTATTATATAATTATAATTGAATAATAATATAAAACAATATTAAAGATATATTATAATATATAATATATTATTTATTAATTATTTTATAATTAATTATATATATTTTGGAATAATTAATTATAAATAATAATTTAAAGTAATAATAATAAAGTAATAAAATTAATAATAATAATAATAATAATAATAATATATAATAATAATAATAATATAATAATATAAAATTTATAATATCATTAATATATTTTCAATTATACAATTCTTATTTTATCATTATTACCTATAATTCAAAATTCTGTAATATATATAACCTATAATTGACATAATCATCAAAATGATAAATATCTCATTTTGCAGTATTTCAAGCTGGATTTTTTGTATTTTCCTTTTTTTATACTTTATGGCAATTTTTTATTTATATTTTATTTCTGATTATATCATTATTCATTGATTATCATCATATTATCTTATATCATATTATATCATTATTATTATGTATCATTATTATCATCATTATTCATATTATCTTATTATTGCAATTATATTATCATATTATTGCAATTATATCTTTATTAATATTATTAAACAATATATAGCAATAACATATAATAATAACAATAATAATATTTAAAATAATATAAAATAATAATTATATAATTATTTTATCATTTTTAATTATATTTTTATGTAATTATTACTGTATATCAATTAATATAATATATCATACATAATAATATAATACAATATTACAAATATATATATAATATTTAACGATTATATATTATTATTATTATTATTATTATTTTATGTATATTTATTGCATATATTTTAATGTAAGTATAATAATTAAAGTAATAATAATAATAATAATAATAATAATGATAATAATAATAATAATAATAATAATGATAATAATAATAATAATAATCAAAATGTTATCAAAATTCTCTTTATTCTCACTTTATCATCATTATTGTCATGATTAATACAATTCTGGTAATTATTATCATTATTACCCTAATAATTGCCAAAATCATCAAATAGATAAAAACGTCATTTGGGATAACTCTCAAAAGTACTATATTTCGCTAATTTTGCCGCTTTTTCGACTTCTGGGATTTTTTTTTTCTTTTTTTATTATAATAATTATGTTATATCATATTCTGTTATTATCATCATTATTATCATGATATATCATTATTATCTTATTATCATATTATATCATTATCATCTTATTGCACTATTATCATCATTATGCAATTATTATCATATTATTGCAATTATTATTAATAATTATATTTAATATACTAATATACACAACTATATAACAATAACAAATAATAGTACAATAAATAATTTATAATAATAATTTATAATAATAATTTATATCATGTTTTATTAATTATTCGTTATTCATTATTTTGTATATATTTGATAATAATAAAATATAATATGATAATATAAATTAATAATATTATAACATTATAATTATTATTATTATATTTATTATTATTATTATTATTATAATTACTATATGATATATTTTTGGCAATGATTAATATTAAATAATAATAATTAAGTATAATAATAATAATAATAATAATAATAATAATAATAATAATAATAAATAATAAATAATAATAAATAATAATAATAATAATGTTATCAAATTCTCTTTATTCACTTTAACATCATTATTGTCATTATAATTCTGTTATTATAGTTATTATCATTATATACCTAACATCAAATGCAATGAATAATGATATTGGAAAAATCCATTTAGATATATCTCAAAAGATTATGTTTGATTTTGCCGATTTTTTTCTTTGGGATTTTTTTTTTTACCTTTATTTTTATATACAATCTTTATATATCATTATTATATGATTATCATCATTATTTATCATATTATACATATTATTATTATTCAATTATATCATATCATTATTACTTATTATCAATTATTGCAATTATTATCTTATTTTGCAATTAATAGATAACTAATATTAGCAAACAATATAATAACAAAAATAGATATATAATAAATATTTAAAATATTATACATTAATCGTTTATATATAATTATATCTTATTTTAATTAATATCGTTTTACTGAATTATTACTGTATAAATATAAAATTAAATGACTACAGTAGAAATAAAATATGATAATCTGAATAAAAATATTATACATATTATAATTATTATTATTATTATTAACTTATTATTATATTTTTTGTAAAGATTACTTATATTATATAATATTTCAATGATACTAATAATTAAATAATAATAATAAATAATAATAAATAATAATTAATAATAATAATAATAATATAATAATAATAAAATTATAATTATTATACTTTATCAATTCTTTATATTCAAATTTTCATATTATTGTCAATTAATACCTATTATTGCATATATCAATTAATAAAAATGCCAAAATGCATAACTCAAAACTACTCTTCTGAGTTTTCCCTTAACATTTTCGCTAATTTTTGTCCTTTTTTTACTTCTGATTTTTTTTTTATTTTTTTATTATTATCACATTATCCATTATTATCATCATTATATCATTATTATCGTATTATCATAATTATCATCATTATTATGTTCAATTATTATCATCATTATCAATTATTCAATTATATCAAATTATTGCATTATTATCCTTATTATGCAATATACTTATAACTAATTAAACTATACAATAAACAAATAATAATACGAATTAAATAATGTAACAATAATAACTTTATTAATATGTTTATAAAATTATTTATTATATCGTTTTACTGTCAATTTACTTAGTGATAATATTATGCATATCTGACAATAATAATATAATAAATATATAACGATTCATATTATTATATATATTAACATTATATTATTGTTATTAATACTTATATATATTTTTAAAATTATAATAATTACATATGATAATTTAATATAATAAATAATAATAATAATTAAATAATAATAATAATAATAATAATAATAATAATAATAATAATAATTATCAAATCATTATTACTTATCAATTAATTAGTCATGATTAATAAAATTCTGTTTATTATCATTTATCCAATAATTGCAATCATCAAATACAAAAATCGTCATTTTGGAGTATTACCCTAAAAGACTAAATCCTAGATAATGCGTCATTTTTTGGACTCTCGGAATTTTATTTCCTTTTTTTAGTTATATATGCGACCATTCCTGATTTATATTTTATCATGTTTACCATCATTATTTATTATATATGACATTCTTATTATCATCATTATTTTCATATTACATCATTATTCTATTATTATCATATTATTTGCAATTATTATCACTTATTATTCAATTATTGCAATTATTAATCTATTATTTGCAATTATCTAATTAAATACAAATATAATAGCAATATCAATAATAGTATAATTTACGAACTTATAATAATAATAAATCATAATAAATTAAAATTTATACGTAATAATAACTGTTATGATCATTATTTTTGCATTATTATTAATTAATATTATAATATGTAATATATGTATAATATTATTTATACAATTATAACGAGTAAATATATAATATGATATTATTAATTATAATGTTATAATTTAAAACTTTATGATATATTTTTTAGATTGATACTAATTAAGTAATTATATTAAATTACATTATAATAATTTAATATAATAATAATAATAATAATAATAATATTAATAATAATAATAATAATAATTATCAAATTCTATTATCTACTTATCATCATATTGTCATATTAATAAATCTTAATTAAAATTATCCCTTATAATTGCCAAATTATCAAATGAATGGAAAAAATGTCATGAGTATATCAAATGGCTATATTTCACTAATTTTACCCTTAATTGCAATGATTTTTTTTGATTGAAAAATTTTTTTGAGTATACGCACAAAAGACTTTTTGCTAGATTTTCTTTTTTCAGATTCGGATTATATATTTCTTTTACTTTTCTTTATATGAACATTCCTTTATTTCTCATTATTATCATATTTATCATATTATTCAATATTATCCATATTATTCAATTATTCATTATATCTACATTTCATCATATTAATTATATCAACATAATAATATGCAATAAAATATATTACAATATAATGTTATAATAATTTTTCATATATATTTTAATAAACTATACTGTAAATTATACTGTATGTAATCATTTTAACATTATACACCATAAATATATAATGATAATCATACAATAATACTTATAACTGTATTATTACGTTATGATCATTATTATTTATATTATTATTATAAATGAATAATTAATTTGATATATGTATGAATATATAAAATTTATAAGATTATATTATTATATATATATAATTATAATTAATATTAAATACACTAATATAATTTTTTAATAATAATAATAATAATAATAATAATAATGTTATCAAATAATCTAATTATCCAATTAATCAATAATATATGATTAATACAATTCTGGTAATATAATAATAATATTACCTAAAAAATGCCAAAATCATCAAATAATGGAAAAACGTCATTTTGAGTAATTATGTCAAGATATTTTCGGTAATTTTTCCTATTCCAAATTGCCGATTATTTTTCATTTAAAACCGTTTTTTTTTAATATATGACACAATTCTATATTTTATGCTAGATTTTGCCGCATTTTTCGACTTCTGATTTTTTCATTTTACTTTTTATATATATTGAACATTCCTTATGATTATACTTTATTAAATTTTTCTATATCATTGCACTATTAACAAAATTATCAATATATATTATGTTTTATCATTTTTATATCATATTTATAATATTTATGAATTATTACTTTGAATTATTTTAAACTATTACGTAATTAATATAATATAATTCGCATAATAAATAATAACAATATAATAATAATAAATATAATATTATTAACTTAATATTAATTTTATAATTATTAATATTTTTAATTTTTATTATAATATTATAGATAATTAATATATAATTAAAAGAAATAATAATAATAATAATAATAATATAATATAATAATAATAATAATATATAAAATAATATTTATAAAATTTCTTATTATTTATATTATTATATGATTAATAATTTTTGGAATTCTATTATTATCTAATAATTAAAATATAAATAAAGGAAAAAAAATATTTGATATATCAAAAAATAATATTAATTTCCTTTTGTTTGAATTTTTTTTTTCCTTTTTATCATATTGGCAAATTCTTTATTTTATTATTATTGATTACATATATTCATATATCATAATTAAATTCATTTTATATTCAATTACTATTTCAATTTTCTCATTATTCATTTTTCCTTATTTGCAATATTTTATAATTATATTGCAAACTTTTTTTTTTTTAATAACAACAACAATATATAGCAATAACATATATTATACAATATAACATTATAATAATTATTTATATCATATTTAATTATATCGTCTTACTGTAATTATTACGTTTAACATATTTTGCAATATAAATACAATAAAATAGAATAACATAATATACAATAAAAATTATAAAATTTTAAATTATTATTAATTATATTATTATATTATATTTGTTATAATACACTTTGAATATATTTTTGCAATGAATAATAATAATAAATATACAATAATAAATAATAAAATAATAAATAATAATAATAATATAATATATAATATATTAATAATAAATATAATATTGTTATCAAAATCTCTTATTCTCACTTTATAATTAATTGTCATGATTAAACAATTATGTAATTAATTATATATTACTAAAATTGCAAAATATCAAATGAATGAAAAATTCTTTTGAGTTATACTCTCAAAAGACATATTGCTAGATTTGCGGTTTTTCATTCTGTTTTTCTTTTACCTTTTTTTTTTATATATGAAAATTTTGTAATCATCATATTTCATGATTTCCATTTATCAGATTATCATTTATTATCGTTATCTATTTTATTATTACATTCCTTTATTATCAATTATTATCATCATTATTCAATTATTATCCTTATTATCAATTATTCGTTATAATCTATATTTATCAATATACTAATAACAACAATATATGCAAAATATCCTACAATAATAACGAGTTTTTAATATAATATCATATTTTAATAACACTACTAATAATTAATAAATATTATTTTGCAATTATACTACATAGAAATAATAATATTTAATTGACATAATAATATTAATAACCATATTATAACGATTATTATTATTATTATTATATACTATTATATTATTGTATAATTACACTATATATTTTCAATATTACTAAAATTAATATAATATTAAGTATAATAATAATGTTAATAATATAATAATAATAATATAATAATTTTAAATAATAATAATAAAATAATAATAATTATCAAAATACTTTATCTCTTTATATCATATTGTAATGATAATACAATCTGGTAATTATTATCATATACCCTAATAATTGCCTAAATCATCATATTGAAAACGTATTTTGGGGTTACTTCTCAAAAGACTATATTATCCCTAATTTTGCCTTTTTCACTTCTGGGATTTTTTATACTTTACTATATTGAATTTGTTTTTATTCTGATTTTCTTTTATCTTTTTTTTTGGAAAACCTTATTATCATCATTATCATATTATCATTATTATCATATTAATTATTTCTTATATCATTATTCATTATACTTATATTCTCATATCAATAAACCTATATGCAAAAAATAAAATTAATTATATTTTCACTATTAATAAACATACTTAATATAGTAATATATGTTTAAATATATTAAATTAATAATAGTCTATAATTATTATAATATTATTAAATTTATAATATAATATAATGATATTAAATTAATTATAATATTTAATTATATATATTTAAAATATTATATATATATAATAATATATATATTTAATATATATAATAATAAAATAATAATAATAATAATAAAATAATAATAAATCTATATTAATATTTATAATAAATTTAATAATATATTTACAATTTATTCAATCAATATGAAAAAATTTGGTAATAAATTATTCCATTTGCCTTTCATGGATCTTTTTATCTTAATATATGCAATTCCGTTTTCACTTTATTTTTCTTTATATTTTTATATATGACACATCATTATTATCACATTATCATCATATCAATTATTCATATATCAATTATTATCTTATTATTATCATTATTTTATTCATTATCAATTATTGCAATATTATCCTTATTTGCAATATTCTTATTAATTGCATATTCTATCAAATACTATAAAAACAACAATAATATTAATAACAATATAGTAACAATAATAATTTAAATAATTTTTAATTATTTAATTAATATCGTTTTTGAATTATTACTTATAATATTTTAATTATACCAGAAAAAATAAATAATAGACAATAAAATAAATAACAATATTATAAATTATTATTATTATTATTATTATTTTATTATTTTTATTATTATTAAAATATATATTTTAAGTATAAAATAATATATAATAAAATAAAATAAAAAAAATAATAATAATAATAATAATAATAATAATAAAATAAATTAAAAATTATTCATTTAAAAATTTATTAACTTTTTATATTTATATTATTAATTCAAATCTATCAATACTATTTGAATTCAAAAACCATTTGGTTACTTCGATTTTATTTTTTGATCGTTTTTCTTTATTTTTATTATAAGGACACATTTTTACTATATTACATCATATTTTATCAATTTAATCATATTATATTATATTCATTATTATATTATTTGCAATATCATAAACATATTAACAATAATAACAAACATATAATAATATATAATAATATTAATATTTATATCATTATTTTAATTTTAAATATATAATATTCATAAAATAGAATAAATATTAGAATAATATACTATATAATTATTTTAATTTTATTTATTTATGTTATAATTAATAATATTAAAATAATAATAATAATAATAATAATATAAAATTTTAATAATATATAAAATTATTTAATTTCAAAATCTCTTATTCCTTTATCTCATTTGAGATAATACAATTCTGGTAATTATCATTATACCCTAATAATGCCAAATCATCAGAATAAAAACCATTTGGTATATCTCAAAATATTTCCTGATTTCCGCTTTTTCGATTCTATTTTTTTTTTTTACCTTTTTTATATATACACAATCCTGTATTATCATCATTATTTCATGATATCATATTATCATGATATCATCATATTTCGTTATATATATACACATTATCATCATACAATTATTATCATCATTATTGAATTATTCTATATTGAATTATCGTTATTCTATATTCTGAACTATACTATACAACAACTAATAATAGCATACAAAGTAACAATAAAACGATGTTATAAAATATTTTATCATTATTTATTATATGTTTATGTAATTATTACTGTTATGATATATTTTGAATTATATACCAGTGAAATATAATAATGATAATCATGAAATAATAAATAATAATATTATAACGATTATTATTATATTATATACTTATTATTATAATGTATAATACACTTTGATATATTTTTTGAATGATAAAATTAAAGTAATAAAATAAATAATAATAATAATAATAATAATAATAATAATTAATAATAATAATAATAATAATTAATAATAATTTAAAAATAATAATGTTATCAAAATTCTCTTTTCTCACTTTATCATCATATTGTCATGATAATACAATTCTGGAATTATTATCATTATTACCCTAATAATTGCCAAAATCATCAATGAATGGAAAAAACGTCATTTTGGAGTATACTCTCAAAGACTATATTCGCTAGATTTTGCCGCTTTTTCGACTTCTGGGATTTTTTTTCATTAACCTTTTTTATTATATATGGACACAATTCCTGTTATTATCATCATATTATCATGATTATCATCATTATTATCATGATATCATCATTATTATCGTTATCATCATTATTATCATCATTATCATCATTATTGCAATTATTATCATCATTATTGCAATTATTATCCTTATTATTGCAATTATTGCAGTTATAATCTATATTTCTGCAACTATACTAATAACAACAACAATAATAATAGCAATAACAATAATAGTAACAATAAAACATGTTATAATAATTATTATATCATTTTTTAATTAATATCGTTCTACTGTAATTATTACTGTTATGATCATTATTTTTGCAATTTTTACTACCAGTAGAAATAATATTAATGATAATCATGACAATAATAATATTAATAACAATATTATAACGATTATTATTATTATTATTAACTTATTGATATTATTGTTATAATACTATTTGATATATTTTTTTTGGCAATGATCTAATTATAAAGTAATAATATTAAAGTATAATATATATAATAATAATAACTTATAATATAATATAATAATATTAATAATAATATAATAATGAGTTATCAAAATTCTTTTATCTCACTTATCATCATTATTGTCATGATTAATATATTCAAATTTTCTTGTTCAATTATTATCTTATTACCCAATAATTGCCAAAATCATCAAATGAATGGAAATAAACGTCATTTTGGAGATACTCTCAAAAGACATATATTTCGACTAGATTTTGCCGCATTTTCGACTGGATTTATTTTTTTTACCTTTTTTATTATATAGACACAATTCCTGTTATTATCACATTTATTATCATGATTATCATATTATATCATGAATAAAATCATATAATCGTTATCATATTATATCATCATTATCATCATTATTGCAATTATTATCATCATTATTGCAATTATTATCCTTATTATTGCAATTATGCAGTATAATTTATTTCTGCAACTATACTAATAACTAACAACAATAATATAGCAATAACAATAATAGTAACAATAATAACGATTTAAATAATTATTATACATTATTTTAATAATAATCGTTCTACTAATTATACTGTTATGATCATTATTTTTGCCAATTATATACCAGTAGTAATATAATAATTAATCATGACAATAATATATTAATAATCAATATCATAACGATATGAATATTATATTATATTATTATTATTATGTTATAATTACACTTTGATAATTTTTGGCATTTATACTAATATAAGTAATAATTATTTAACTTTTATTAATTAATATAATAATAATAATATAATAATAATAATATATATAATAATAATATATAATAATATATATGTTATCAAATCTCTTTTATCTCACTTTATCATCATTATTGCATGATTAATACAATTCTGGTAATTATATCATTATTACCTAATAATTGCCAAATCATCAATGATGGAAAAAACGTCATTTTGGATACATCTAAAAGACAATTATCGCTAGATTTGCAGCTTTTTCGACTTCTGGGATCTTTTTTTACCTTTTTTTATTATATATGACACATTCTGTATTATACTTATATCATTGATTATCACATTATTATCATGATTAATATCATATATCGTTATCATCAATTATTATATCATTATCATCATTATTGCAACTATTATCATCATTATTGCAATTATTATCCTTATTATTCAATTATTGCAGTTATAATCTATATTTTGCAACTATACTAATAACAACAACAATAATAATAGCAATAACATAATAGTAAAAATACATAAAACATGTTATAAATAATAATTATATAATATTAATTAATATCGTTTAAATTTAATTTTACTTTATGATCATTATTGCATTATACTACAGTAAAATTGTAATATGTAATATCTGACAATAATACATTAATATACAATAATGAACGATTATTATTATTATTATACTCTTATTAATATTGTTTATATTCACTAGATATTTTTTTTGGCAATGATCTATAATTTAAGTAATAATATTAAAGTAAAATAATTAATAATAATAATAATTATAATAATAATATAATAATAATATAACTAATAATAATAATAATAATGTTATCAAAATTCTCTTTATCTCACTTTATCATCATTATTGCATGATTAATACAATTTGTAATTATTATCTATTACCCTAATAATTGCCAAAATCATCAAATGAATGGAAAAACGTCATTTTGGACTTACCTCAAAAACTATATTGCTAGATTTTAGCGCTTTACGACTTCTGGATTTTTTTTTTACCTTTTTTATTAATATGGCCAATTCCTGTTATTATCATCAGTTATTATCATATTTCTCATTATTATCATGAATATCATCATATTATCGTTATCATCATTATTATCATCATTATCACATTATTGCAATTATTATCATCATTATTGCAATTATTATCCTTATTTTCAATTATTGCAGTTATAATCTATATTTTGCAATATACTAATAACAAAAAATAATAATACAAAAAATAATAATAATAACAATAATAACGATGTTATAATAATATTTATATCATTATTTTAATTAATAGTTTCATTCTTAATTTATTTATCATCATTATTTATGATTAATCACTGGTATTATATTGACCTAATAATTAATACAATGAATGGAAAAAACGTCATTTTGGAGTAATATTAAAGATAATTAGCTAATTTTCCCATTTTACTTTGATTTTTTTATTACCTTTTATATTATATATAAATTACATTATATTTCAATAATGAATAATCAATATATCAAATACATATTATATTTATATCATTATATCATATATCATATTAATTACAATTTTTATCATATTAATAATTATAATTTATAAATTATCTATTATAATCTATTTCGCAACTATAATAAAACAATATTAGATATTTCATATACCAATAATTCAAATATTAATAAAAAAAAATCTTTAGTATCTCAAAATTTTTTATGATTTTCCGCTTTTTTGACTTTTGGGGTTTTTTCTTTTTCCTTTTTTTTATTTTGGAAATTTTTTTTAATCATTATTATCATATTAATTTCATATATCATATTTCTCAATTTTCTTACACAATTTAACATAATATATTTTTAAAAAATTTTTTTCATTTTTAAAAAATTTTTTTTATTAAAATTTTCGTTAAATTTTTAAATTTTTTAATTATAATCAAAAAAATAATAATGAAAAATCAAAATATAAAATAAAAATTTAAAAAAATTATTATTATTTTAATTATTTATTTTTATGTAAAAATTTCTTTTGAATATTTTTGCAATTTATACCATAAAAATAATAATAAAAAAGACAATAAAATAAAAAAAATTTTTAAATA
>NW_023659717.1:0-12500 GCF_015228065.2 Penaeus monodon
ATATATATATATAATTATATTTTATATAAATTTTTCGGGGTTTAGGTAAACTTAGGTTTTCTTGAGTCTTGTTCACCCCCTTTTTTCTTTTTGATCCTTTGAGTATGGTAAATGGGGGAAAAAAAAAGATATATATTAAAACATTTTGTTCACTATTTTTACACAAAAAATACACAACAGATACACAAAACGAAAGTAAACTTTCAGAAAAAACAAGCAGCTTTATTCCTTAATTTACAAAATGAAAATAACGGTTCGGACCATAGCTTTTGAGAAGGTATGAGATTGAAATAGGCCTCAGTAGGGCCCCGCTTCCACGAACACATGCGCTTTTGCAAAATTTCGGTTTTGGGTGGCCCTTACATCCGCATGGGGCAAGAGTTCCCGTAAAGGCAATTCGTGGCTGTGTAAGACAATGCTAAATCGTTCAGGGGAAATGAAGTGAGCGGTAGAGATCGGACCCAAGTGGCAGGTCGGCTGTCGGGTTCGCCGACGTCATTTTTTGTTTGGGGTTTCGTAAAACCGTCGACGAGAAAAAAAATGGTCGCCACCCAAATCCCTCACACAATCACTCATAGCATATTTCATCGTGAAACCACAAAACCTTAAAATCCCCCCTATTTCGATTTAAATCATGTTGATTTAGGGGAAGGTGGGGTTTCACTCTTCTAAGGAAAAACGACAAAGAAAATATCTGCTCCCACATTTCACTGCCTTTGAATATTCGATATAAAATGAGAATGACTGCAGCGTAAAAACCAACGCATAGTCGACATTACCTTTTTCATTTTTCGCAGATATAAAATGGCTTTTGGTCTTTTTGGAGCACAAATTCACGTCCGTACAATAGT
Organism: Penaeus monodon; assembly: GCF_015228065.2. Lineage (NCBI taxonomy): Eukaryota > Metazoa > Arthropoda > Malacostraca > Decapoda > Penaeidae > Penaeus > Penaeus monodon. The sequence goes on from NW_023659717.1 coordinate 852, forward strand.
TTTGAATTTGTTAATTCCCCGACATTTTAAAACACTCACGTCAATAACAGCGTATCTTTTCTCGCGGTCTGCAAGAGCTCGGCGGGCATATCAACTGGCATTAATAACCTTCAGTTTTCTGTAGCAGAATCGGCCAAACCATTTCAATGCATCCTTTTCTTACGTAAAAGGTTTATCAAAATTAGGTAAACTAAAATAGGCGCACTAGCTAGCTTTTTTTTTTTAAGAGTTTTAATCCTGAGATTTGCTCCTCACCCCATCAAGTTATTACTACAAATTTCTTAGAAATCATTAACGGGGGCACTTTTCCCGAAAAATTTCGGAATAAATCGGGGTAAAAAAAACGGGCCCAAAGAAAGATCGTATTTTTTTTTCGTGCGGGGAGAGGTAAATCGAAAATGCTTCATTTTTGTCTAAAGGGGGTCAAGAATTATTTCCTGATAAAAACCAAGAATTTTAATTTATGTATCCAAAAAAACATTTTACTAGGGCCTGTTTTAAAAACCGTACAAGCATTTTTCAATAACTTTTCGAGAGCTTGCAAGTGTAGCCCGGGGTATTACTATGAATACTATATTGTCAAAATAACGTCCGTTTTCTCCAGTCCATAGAATACTTTTCGCATCAAACGCTAAACTTTGCACAGGCGGTTTTTAAGCAAATGGTAATTAGTAAAACGCATAAACCCTCGTTTAGTAAAAAAAGCAGTGAAAGCTTTAGCATTTCTGACAGCGGTACCTGCCATGCCTTTGCCAGATCTAATTCCGGAAACAGTCGCCGACAAATTTTCCCCAGCGCTCCTCGAGAGTAGGATCGGCCCCGAATCGAAAAGATTTACATCATTGAGCGCTGGGAAGTCTACGAAAAACGCCAAGTGTTGTCAGATTTCTTCACGAGAACCACGGGGGGCGAACAATAGGGTGAATCGGAGGGTTCAATTACTCTTAATTTCGCATCTGCTCCACTTCACTTTCAAATGTTTTTAATAAATGATGGGGAAAAGGATAAGCTTAGGGTAAACTGAATGTCCGTAGTTAATTTGATGTCATGAATAACTGCACTATTTTAAAACCGGGCTCATCTGAGAACACGTCAGAATATTTATCAAGCGTTCTTAAGTTGATATTTTTCTTCACAATCGAGATGGTTACTTATGAAAAACTTGCTTTCAGTTGGGGCTAGAACGTAATATCACAATATTTTTTTGGCTACTTTGCTATCACCACTATAAAATATGACAACCTCATCTCTACTTTATCTTTCTCTTTTTTTCCCGTCTTAAGTTTTTCTTGAGCATTTTTTATATGATAGATTTTGATTTTTAAACCTTTTAAACTCTTCCAGGTAATCTACACCATTATCATGGCGTTTAATTACAGAAAAAGGTCCTTTCCACTGCTTTTAGCTTTTTGTGGTTGAGGCAGCAAAACGGTCTTCGTTCCCCTGCAACACGCGACGTTTAGCGCTTCGGGTTCAAAGTAACTTTATATGTTTGCTGTTGATATCTGATGCCAATGCAAGTTGTGCAGATTCCCCAAATTTTTAATCTTAAGTCTGTACATACTGATTTTTGCTTACCTCGTATTAACAAGATTAGCCCCACAGATCATGCAAAATAGACAAGGGTCCCGCGCACCTGACCCCATCAATAGTCGAAAGGCGGAATCCCAAAGATCATTAGGGTTTTCGCGATACCAAAAAAAAAGGGGGGAAAAAATCTACCCCAATCATGGGGCTTCTCATACACAGTTCTTAAGCTCGATTTAAGACGCAGGGGAATCTTTCCAGGGTTTCCCGTTGAAACAGGCGGGGGTAGGGATAGTAAAGATGGTTTGAAGATACAAGCGGTTTTGATCTCTTTCATCAAATCTGATTTAAATTGTGTTCCTCGTCAGACAACATCTCTTTCGGTAGCCAACTCTAGAAAAATTTTGACAATTTTTTCACCACAGATCCCTATCTATACTCCGCAAAGGAACCCGCTCGGAAACCGCTTGCACAGTAAATTACCGTCGTATATACTTATGACCCCGTTCTGGGAATGAGGGGGCCCAAACGAGACGATAGCTACTCGCAAAAAGGTTGGGAATTATTGCATCGATACTAATGGCGCTTTCCGTATTTTGTTTTAGGTGTAGATTTTTGACAGCTGCAGGCCCTACAATTTTTTTTATATCCGACCCAGCCCCGGGCCAAAATTTCCTAAAAATTTTTTTCAGCAGTTTCCGATGAGAAAATTGTCCAAAAAACATGAATCATGACAGTCGTAGTATGTTTGTCAAAAGCTACTTGGCAAAACTAACGTTTTTCCCCGATTTCATGTCATTTTTTACTCGAAACACTTTCTGTAAATAAGCCGTCAACTCCTCATATTGACTTTCTGTTTTTACATTTACCGTCGATTACTAGCAACTTTATTTTTAAATTTTCTCAAAGCGCATTTCCCTTTTTTCCTCTATGATATTTTTCTTAGATATACCTTTAAAGGGAAAAATCGGGGACCACAAGTGGCACGCTTTCTTCATTCTATTTTAATTACGCGTTTGAACTCCCATGATGATATTTGCATTTTCACAGCCTATTTTACTTTTTTTGGTAGTCACAGAAGGCGTTTACTCCCGGTACCTTCCTATGAGGACATCTGAAAATTTTAATGGGGGCTGCAACAGCATGCCCCCACCCTGTCAGAAGTCGCTCTTAATGACTCAAATGCGAGGGAAACCCGTTTTCCCTACTCCAAGATAATCAAAAAAGAGAACAAATTTTCCCTTCTTTACATAAAGGGGGGAAAAAGGGTTATTTTAAATTTATTATGGTAGAACACCCCGATCAAAAGGGTTTACGGGCTTATTAAAAGAAACCTTTCCAAAAACACTTTTTTTTTGGTGTGAGATCAACTCTAAAAAAAAATTTAAACTTTATTAGGGGGACATTTCATCCCATACCGTTTTTAAAATCAGGACAATTGGGACGAATATGACCTGCTTTTTTTACAGCTTGGCACCCAACACCCGGGGGGCTGGCTTCTCGCTATTTCACTTTTGAAAAATTAAGTTCTTTGTTTTTTAGCCTCCTATGACGGACCTAAATCTCCGCGGCTTGACCCTTTCAGTTACTGTATTTAAATAACTTTTTTTCAGAAAGACCAAGATCGGGAGGACAGTTGCTTAGTAATTGATCTTTACTAAAAAACCATAGTTCTGGTAATCCCTTTTACATTGCTTAAAACGACCCTTTGACAAAAAGCTCCCCCCGCGAAATTTAAATTGATTAGGTCTCGTTTTTTCCCCTATTTTACTTTCTCTATTTCTTTTGATAAGACTCTGCCAACCGATAGGTTTTTTAAATAAAAGCATCTTTCAACAGAAATAATTGGCAGTACCCCATCGGTAAAAAAACAAGGTTTTTTGCGCTTTTTCCTTTTAAAAATGACCCCAAGTAAATTGATGTTCTGACTCCCCCCGTTTTGCAGTTCGGGGACCCTCTCGAAGCGTTTCAAGTATCCCCTCAAACTCACCTTACCGTCGTTAAAACAAGCAATTTTAACCCTGGGAATTCCTCTGCCCGTATACTCTGGTTCTCCGACGCGGAAAACTTTAAAATTAGCGAGCTCTAACTCATGGTTCTTTTTTTTACCCTTCTATCGCATCTAACTCTTTTCTTTTAAAATCTCTTTCCTTTGTCTTTCTTTTCTTCCATTTGTCTCTCCTGTCCTTTTTTTAATCTTTACGTACCCCTCTTCCTCCCTTGCAACTAGGGCGTTTTTTATCAGATGGAGGGACCAGCCTCCTTTGGGATTTTTTCAAACTCAAATTAAAAACATGTTGCCTTATAAAAGTAATGGATTTTAAAACCGAGCAACAGCCTTATTTAAATCAAATAAAATTTTGCGACTTTCTAGATCCCAACAGACTTTTGAGACCACGGATTACAGTACAAATAATTAAACTTTTAAAAAAAAATTCGTTCAAAACTGACAAAACAATGTCACTCGTAAAAACACGAAACGTTATTTAACGATCCGTCGGGCACACCAAAAGTCTCGAATTTACAATGGAAATCGTTAGACTGATACCCAAAAACATGCTTTCATTAACTTAAGCATGATAAAATATACGGGAATAGTCACAAAGGGGTGGAAGGGAAGTAGAAAATTTTACCTGTCGCAAAAACCTCAAGTCTGACGTTAAAGCAAGGGGAGATTAACACGACTGCATTTATTCTTATCCACCACCACACTTGGCCCCAAATTAATTACAAAAATCGTCACTTCATTTTCCATTTGCATATCTCACCACACAGCCCCGGCCCGGCCCCTTTCTCCGCTCTCTGCTTACAGTACGAGAAAACAAAAACAAAATTGATTTCACTTGCATTAAAGGGCCCCGATTACGCCCTTTTAAAAAGGCCTCTCAGCGCCACTTTTCCGGGGTTTAGTGTAAATCTTAGGATTTTCTTGTCTTGTTACCCCCTTATGTTCTTTTATGATCCTTTGAGATGGTCAATCGAGGAAAAAAAGAAATATATTTCACAGTTTTTTCACTATATTACACAAAAAAAACACATACAGATACACAAAACGAAAGTAGAACTTTTAGAAGAAAAGCACATTATTCCCAATTATACATAAAGAAAATACCGGTTTCGGATCCAAGCTTTTTGAGAAGGGATGAGATTGGAAATAGGGGCCCCGTTGGACCTGCTTCCACGCCATGCGCTCTGCAGAATTCGGTGTTAGGTGGCTTTCATCCGCCATGAAAAGGGAAGAGTGTCCCGATAAAGGCAATTCGGGCTGTGAAACAAACTAATCGTTCATGGGGAATGAAGTGAGCAGGTGTAAGATCGGAGCCAAATGGCGGTCTTCGTCGTGGGCGCCGCGCACTTTTGTTTTGGTTTGTGAACCTCGACGAGGAAAGCAAATGGCTCGACCACCCAAAACCTCTACACAACACTCATTATTATATTTACATCGTGAAACCCCACTAACCCTTTTCAAAATATATATATATTTAAAAATATAATTTTATATATTATATTATATATATTTATTATATTATAATATATATAGCACAAATTTTATAATATAAATTTAAATATATTATATAATAATTATATATATATTATATATATATATATTAATATATATATTAAAATTGATATAATAATATATATATAATATATATATATATATATATTATATATTTTATATATAAAAATTTTGAAAACCACACACACACACAACCCCACACACACACCCACACACAACACCACACACCACACATATATATATATATATATATATATTATATATATATATATATAATTATATATAAAATATGAATATATATATTAAAATTTTATATATAAATATATTATTAAATATCTTTATTAATATAATAATAATACATATATACACACACACACACACTCTCTCTCCTCTCTCCTCTCTTCCCCCTCTCTCTCCCCTCTCTCTCCCTCTCATATTTTATATATAATTTTTATAAAATATATATAATATATATATAAATAATATATAATTATATTTTATAATATATATATATATATATATATATATATATATAATAATAATATATATATTTTAAATAAAGTAATATATATATATACAAAACACACACACACACACACACTATATATATATATTATATTATATATATATTAATATTATTATATATATATATATATAATAATTATATATATTATGATATATATATATAAATATAATATATAATTATATATATAAAATAAAATTATATATACAATATAATATATACATACATTTTATTACCACACATATATCTATCTATCTTCTATCTCTCTCTCTATATTCATATATATTTAAAATAAATATATATATATATAAATTTTAAAATTTAATATAAATAAATGGGGTAGCTTTTTTAAAATAATTTTTTTAAAAAATTTTTTGGGGAGAAAAATTAAGTCCCCCCCCTTGGGAGGAACCAAAATAAAAATTTGAAAATTTAAAAAAAATTTAATAATTATTTATTTTTTTAATATAATAAATTAATAATTTTTTATTTAAATTTTTTAATATTACCTTGTGGGAACACATAATTATTTTAAATTTAAAATAAATATTTTTAATTATTTAAAAAAATTAATTTTTTAATTTTTACATACATCCCAGGTGAAAAACCCCTGGTGTGGGAAAACCAAAGGTTAAGTGTTATTTCCTTGAGCCCCCCCCTGGATGTTTTGCCAAAAGGGGCCTTTTGCTGTTCCCCCGGACCCCCTTATATAAATTTGATGTTCAGGGCCACCCAAAACGGGCACCTGGGTGGCTAAATTTTGGGGCCGGGGCGGGGATTTGATTTCGGGTTATCCCAATGGGAACCGGCTGTAAAAAACTTTTGAGATGGTTGGGGGGCCCCCGGGGGGGGGGGCCTTCCAGTCCTCCCCCCCCGGCCCCATGCAAGTCAAAGAAAAGGGAAATCTGGGGGGGGGTTTTGCCCCCCACCCGAAATTCGGCCGGGGGCCCCGTGGGGGGAAAAATTGGGGGGTAACTAAACAATTCCCTCGTGCCCCCCTCTTGGGGCCCCAAACCCCCCAAAAAGGGGGAAAGTGGCCCCCGGGGTCACCCCGCCTCTGCCCCCCTTTATTGGGGCCCCCGTGTCGGGGGGGCCAGGGGGGGCACACCCGGGGGCCCAGGCTCCCAGGTTTTTCCTTAGGGCGGAAATCCTTTCCCGGAAAGGGATAAACAGTCCTCGCCGGGGGGAATGGGGGATAAGTTGGGTGGCCCCCTTCCAAGGTGGAAACCTGGAAGGGCAGACAGTTTTAAAAACTGGGGGTGAAGGCCCCTTTCCCTTTGTAAAATTCCCCAAATTCAGCCCTGGAGAAACCTTGAATTTAAGGTTTTCTAAGTTTTTGGGTTTCATTTCCCCTTTTTTCGAAAGAGGGGTTTTAAAATTGTTGGGGGTTCCCGAAACGTTTGGGGCCCTGGGAGATTTTGCATTTTGGGGTACCAGGGACCCCCCGAGCTGGTTGAATTTTGTCGGCCCCCACTCAGGACACCCAAAAGTTTGGGATTTCGGGCCCCAAAAAGGGACTCGGCTTGGTACCTGCTAACCCCGCAGCTGGGGTACCGGTCGGGCCCATTTCAAAACTCCCCTCCATTGGCCCCCCCCTGGTTTTCCCGGAAATTTGGGGAAAAAGGGGCCCGGGGGTTCCCCTCTCTCGAAAAGAAAAAAGGGGTTTTCTTTGGGAGTTTTCAACAAAACCTGGCATCAAGCCCTGGTTCCCCTCCGGCAAATCCCCCCCAAAGACTTACCCTAAGCGTTCAAATTTGGGAAAGGGGTCGTCTTGGTTTTGGGTCATGGGCTCAACCTAAAACGCCTTTCAAGAATTTGCTGGGAGGGAAGGCTTATAAAAGATTTGGACTAAAAAAGGGGAAAAAACTAAACCCAACCCCTTCCCAATAGCAACCAAATACGGTACTAAATTTGGGGTTGTGTTTGGTGGTTTTTTGAACTTTCCTGAAACGGGGTTTTGGACAAGGTTTTTCTGGCCTTGCCCCCCCCCTTTTCCAAACCCCCTTTATAACGATAATGGCGACTCCAAGTGGGGTTGGAAACTGGGGCCATTATAAGTCTAAAACCCCTTAAAACCCTTTGGGGGCCCGATTTGCCTCCATCTGAGTCTGGATCATTTTGCTTCTGAGGGGGGGCCCTCCCTCCCAAAGGGGAAAATTTGGGATTGGGGGCCCTAGGGCATTAAAAGCCCGGTTTTTGGGAAAGAAAAAGCCCTTACGGGTTTAATTTGGAAGTTTATTTTTCTGGGTTGTTCCAACCCCGATAAAGGGGCGGATTGGCCTGGGAACCGGGGGAATCGGGACTGGGATTCACAAACAGCCTTGAAATTTATATGGACGGCAGGGTTTTGGGGGGGGTAGGGAAAACCCCCTGAATTCAAACCACTGGCCCCTTCCCACATTTTAAAAGTTGGAGGAAAGGGCAACCTTAAAACAGTGAAAAACCTGGCATTGGGACCTTACTTCCCAATTTCCCCATCGATTTGGATCACTTGTGGGGGCTCTTATGGGTACCCCTGGCCTAGGGTCTCCTGGGGAAACCCGGGTTTTTGGGGGCCTTTTGGGGAACCCAGGGGACCCATGGGGGCATGAGACGTTTGGAATTAGGGGTTTTTGGGCCTACCGGGGGAGCCCCGGTCGAGGGTTTCGGGCCCGGGAAAACACGGGTTTGGAAGGGGCCATGCGGGCCGAACTCCCCCTTTTTGTTAGGAAAAAACCTATGTTTTATGTTTGGTTGCCGGTTTTTAATTGGTGGAACCCCCAAAAACCCACAACAAAACCAACCACTTATTCGGGTTTTTGTATATATATTTTATATATATATTTTTTTTTAAATAATATTAGGAATTAAATGAATCATTTAATACCTTCCAAATTAGATGGGGTGGTATAATTAATTATCTAAAAATATATGGGTATTATTATTTTATATATATTATACATATTTATATATTTATTTTTTAAATTTAAATTTTTAAAAAAAAAAAAAAAAAAAAAAAACAAATATTTAAATAAAATTAAATTTTATATAATTAATTAATTTTATATATATATATATAAAATTATATATAAATATATTTTAAAATAAAATTAATTTTTTTTAAATAATATATATTTTTATATATATATAATATATATATATTTAATATATATTGTATATATATATATATATATATAATATATATATATAAAATTATATAAATAATAATATATATAAATAATATATATATAATATATATTATATATAAAATATTATAATATTTTAAAAAATTTTTTATATAAAATTTAATATATATAATAATATATTAAATATATATATTATATATATATATATATAAAATTTATATTATATATATATTATAAATATATATATATATTATATATTTTATTATATTTTTTATATTTATATATTATATATTTTCAAATTTTTAATTTTTTTATTAATATATAAAAATTTATTATATATATATATATTTTATATATATTTATATAAAATTTTATAAAATTTATATATAAAATTTTTTATATTTTTATATATTATATATATATATATTAATTATAATATATATTAAAATATACACACAATACTATGGTGTAGTAAAAATATAACATTATTATTATATATTTTATTATAATATAATATTATTATATAATATATTTATAAAAAACATATTACCCACACAATTGTGTTTGTTGTTGTTGTGTGTGTGTGTGTTTTGGTGGGGTTTTGCCCGCGCGAATGTAAGCATTTACACGCACACATAAATATATACAATATGATATATCATCTCATCACATCAAGGGGTAACGCTGACGGGGGCGCAGGGCCGCATCCCCCTTCTTTTCCAGCCATGGGGATCCTCGGGGCGAGTCCCAGGTAGGCCCACGGCCCATCTCAAATTCATCGCAAAGGCCCTCATTGCCCAAGCCATGATCTCCTGGTTGTCCCCGGGTCTCCTCCACTGGGGGTTTATTTTTTTCGCAAGGAAAACCCTGAGGGGGCAGGGTATCCATAGGGAGACGAGCTGGGTGGCCAATAGCCTAATCCGACCCCGGGTTTATGAAAGAAAAAGGCCCCCATCCCAGTTCACTGGAAAACCCGCCGGTTGGACATGGGGTCCTCCCAACTGTACCCCATGACCGGCGAAGGGACTCCAAGACACTGGATAGAACCAGGTTTTGCTTCCATAACAAAACGGGCTATAAAGGGGGCCTTCTGCTGGGTCCCGACATCTCCCAACGCTTTTTTTGATCGATTTCATGACTCCTTTTTTCCAGACCAACCCGTCACTGACTTCTTGGGTCTGACAACCCAGTATGGATACACTACCAAAAACTTCAACGCCCTCACTGCAAACAGGGATCGACTAAACGGTTCCCCTAACCCCCCCCCAAGCCCTAAATTGGTCTTGCTCGGAGACCTCGGGCCCTAGGGGCCCACCCATCAAGAGCCGCCACAAGTGCTCCAAGGCTCAGTAGGAAGGGCAACATGTCGGCAAAGTCAAGGTCTGAGACCTTGATATTCCCTAGTTTTTCTCCACACTGTTTTTGGAAAGGGACTCTGCCCATTATCCAGTCCATACAGGTTTTTAAAAAATGTTGGTGAAAGGAAAAAACCCCTTTGTCTCCCCCCGAATTAACAGGGAAGAAGTTCGACATACCCCCACCACCCCAGCACTTTCAGTCCCGTAAAAGGTTTGCTATTGGGCCCCAATAGTCGTGTCAGATTCCCCTGAGTCTCAGGTCCCCTGCGATTCCCGATGCCCGAGTCAAACCCCTTCTTAGGTCATTAGGGGGGAAAAAACCCAGCCCAAATCACGACGAGTTCCACAATTACTCAAGCGCTAGTATCGGTTTATTGTGACTTGCCGGAGAAAATCCAGACTTGAAATCCACAGTAGTTGCTACAATCCCAATGATCCCCTTTCCCCTTCGAGAAGGAGGACCACCCCTCAGAAAGTCAGGGGAAATGATACCAATCCCCAATGGCAGTCAGTACTGTATGCGGGCCCCGAACCTTTGGGTTTCCCCCCCACCCTTTAGCATTTTCAGCAGGATACAATAGGCCTGCCTTCCCACTCTTCAGCTTGGAGATCGCCATCCTAACCTCTGTTAGGGTAGGGGTTCCTGGGGCTGAAGGGGGGGGTCCGGCACAGGCACGGGACATCACTTGCACCCCAAGCTAACTTTTGGGGGGGTCTACCTGGTAAAATGTTCAAAATACCACCCAACGTTCAAAACCCCCAAACATGATCTGAGATGTCCGTCCATTTCTGATTGGACGCATATCTGTGAGGAGGCTTAGAGTTCGTTTTCTCAGGGCTTGGTATCAGGGCGGGGTCTTTACAAGAATGGCCTTCAACCCCTCAGCAAAATTCTTGATGACTTTTCCTTGTCCCTTCCAGCAGTGCCCGAGCCTATGCCCATGGAACGACACAAGACTTGATCCCCATCAGAAAAGCCTTAGACATGCTTCAGGGGGCCCTCAAATGTCTTTGGGGAATGGAATTCTGCCTTGCCCTTGAGTGTACCCCAAATGGACTCCTAGCTGCTTCGAGTGTTATGCATTAAAGAGCTCCACAGAGCAACTGGGCCCGTCGGTTTTTTGGTTCGTTAATGGGTCAGAGACTCCCAGGTAAACCCAGGGGCACACTTTCCTCCCTTAGTCTGTCCAGGTGAAACCCTTTGGGGTGGCCATGGGGGATGGGTTTTAAAATGCCCCGACGCTGTCCAGTCCCAGCGATGGGGGTTGGACACGGGTACCGGGAGCCGAGATCCTCATTTTTGGGACCAAAAGCCCCCGGAAAAGGGCTATTCGGGGATCAGCCCTACCAGGGGGGCCGACACACATCCAGCCACCGGTCACCCCGGATCCCCCATTAAAGCACCCGAACAATGAAAATATTCCCCGGGGCTTGCTCCACAGTGCAATTTTGGCGTAGAAGCCTCTTTCACATAAATTTTATATACGCCGTTAGGGCGTATACAGCAAAAAGAACAGAAGCCAAAAGCATCTTCGCCCAAATGCCATAATACACTCATAAACCCGGGTGTCCCCTAAACTACCGAGGGCTAAATTC
>NW_023659717.1:15000-20739 GCF_015228065.2 Penaeus monodon
AAGATTTACACTAAACCCGGACAAATGGCGCAGTGAGTAGGATCCTTTTGAAGGGAGTTAATCGAGGCCTTTTATGCAAAATGAAATCATTTTGTTTTGTTTTCTCAGATACTGTAATGCAGAGAGCGGAGAAAATGGGCCCCCGTGCTGGTTTGGGAGATATGCAAAAGGAGAATGAAATGACGATTTTTTAAGTTTAAAGTAGGGCCAGTGTGGTGGGGGATGAGTGATGAATGAATGCAGTCGTGTTAATCTCGCCTTGCTTAACGTCAACTTTGAGGATTTTGCGACAGGTGAAATCTACTTTCCTTTTCCCCACCTTTTGTGACTATTCCGTCATTTTTTATCAGCTTAAGCTTATATTGAAATGTGATTTGGGGTATCAGTCTAACGATCTTACCATTTAAATTCGAGATGTGGTGTGCCCACGGATCATTAAATAACGTTTCGTGTTTTTACAGTGACAGTGTTTGTCAGTCTTGTAAAAGAATTATTTTTTTAAAAATTTTTTATTTGTACTGTAATCTCGTGGTCTCTAAAGTTCTTTGGCACCTAGTAAGTCGCTAAAATTTTTTGATTTTAATTAAGGCTGTATTGCTCGGTTAAATCCATTACTATTAATAATGGCAACACTGATTTAATTGACTTTAAAACATCCAAAAGGCCCGGTCTTTCCCCCATCTGATATAAACGCCCCCATTGCAAAGGGGGAAAAGGGTGCTAAAGAGTTGAAAGACGGAGAGCAAAAGGGAAGAAAAAAGACAAAAGGAAAGAATTTTAAAAAATAGATTAGATGCGTAGAAGCGGAAAGAAAAAGAACACTAGTTAGAGCTTTCCCAAGTTAAAAGTTTCCCCGTGAAACCAAGTCATACTGGCAGAGCAGAATTTCCCGGGGTTTAAAAATTTCTTGCTTAACGCGGTAAGGATGAATTTACGATACTTGAACGCTTTGAGAGGGTAGCCCAACTGCAAAACTGGGGGGCTCAGAAAATTTACATTTACTTGGGGGCTTCTTGACAGGAAAAACCTAAAAAACCCATGTTATTTACCAAGAGGTCGCACAATTATGTCGTTGAAAGATGCGTTACTTAAAACCTCTCGGTTTATGCAGAGTCTTAGGGGAAAAATTTTAGAGAAATAGAATGGGGGAAAAAGAGACCCCATCCATTAATTTCGCGGGGTGGAGCAGTATTTGTGAACTGGCTCGCTTTAAACAAAGGAAAGAGGATTACCATGAAATATTGAATTTTTAGTAGAAGATCAATTTTAAGAACTTCCCGCCGATCTTCGATCTTTCTGAAAAAAAGATTATTTTACAGTAACTGAAAAGGGCCCAAACCCCGGATAGATTTAGGTCCGTCTAGGAGGGTCAAAATAAGAAACTTTTAATTATTCTAAAAGTGAAAATAGCGAAAACCCGCCATCCGGGTGTTTTGGGGCCATAGCTGTAAAAAAGCAGGTCATATTTGTCCAATTGTCCTGATTTGAATCGCGACTGGTATGAAAAGCCCCCTAAAGTTAAATTGTTTTGGTCGATCTCACACCAAAAAACTGTTACTGGGGAAAGGGTTTTCTTTTTAAAAGCCCGTAATGCCCATTTGATCGGGGGTTCTACCATAATAATTAGAGATAACCTTGTCCCCCCCTTTATGTAAAGAAGGGAAAATTAGTTACTCTTTATGATTACTTGGAGTAGGGAAAACGGTTTTCCCCCGCATTTGATGCTACATTGAGCGATTCTTGACAGGGTGGGTCAATGTGTTGCAGCCCTATTAAATTTACAGTGTCCCCCCCTAGGAATGGGAGGGGGTAAAGGGGCCTTCTTTGACATACCAAATGAAATAAAAAACGGGTGTGAAGATGCAAATATCATCATGGAGTTCAAACGCGTAATTCGAAAATGAGAGATAAAAAAGCGTGCCACTTTTTGGTCCCCCATTTTTCCCCTTAAAGGGTATATCTAAGAAAAATTCATAGAGGAACAAGGTAAAAAGTCAGACTTTGAGAGATTAAGAAATAAAGTTGCTAGTAATCGGCGGTAAAATTAAAAAAAAGAACTGTAAGTATGAGGAATTGCGGCTTATTTTTCAGAAAGTGTATTTCGAGTAAACATGATCATGAAATGGGGAAAAAGCGTTAGTTGTGCCAAGTAGCTTTCGACAAAAATACTATCGATGCTCATGATTCTTTGTTTCTGGGCACTTTTCCCTCGGAAAACTGCTGAAAAAATTTCAGGAAATTTTTTTTTGGGGCCCGGGGCTGGGTCGGATATAAAAAAATACTGTAGGTCCCCGCACGCATTCAAAATCACACCTAAGGCAAAAAACGGAAAAACGTTATATCGATGCCATAATTACCGAAACCTTTTTGAGAGTAGCTATCATCTCGGGCCCCCTCATTCCCCCAGAAGGGGGCATAAGTATTTCTGACGGTAATTTCTGTGCAACGCGGTTTCCCGAGGCGGTTCCCTTTTCGGAGATGTACGGTATCTGTGGCTGAAAATCCGTCAATATCTTTTTAGAGTTTTCTACCCAAAGAGATGTTGTCTGATCGAGGAACACATTTTTTTCAAATTTTTTGAAAAGATCAAACCCCTTGTTATCTATAAGCCTCTTTTTAGCCCTACCGCCTGTTGCAAAGGAACCGTGGAAAAAATTCCCTGCTGTCCTTAAATCTGCTTAAAAAGCTGTGTACTAGGGGAACCCCCGATTGGGGATAGATTATTCCCTCCGTTTTTTTGCGTATCGCGAAAACCCTAATGATACTTGGGATCTCGCCTTTCGAACTATTTTATGGGCGTCAGGTGCGCGGACCATTTCTATTTTCATGATCTGTGGACTAACTCTTGTTAGATGACGAGGTGAAAACAACTATCAGTATGTCTAGACTTAAGATTTTAAATTGGAGGAAACTCACAACTTGCACTGCGCATGCAGAAATTTAAAAGCAAACTAATAAGAGTTACTTTGCCGAAGCGCTAAACGTGCGTGTTTGCAGGGGAGAGAAGTACTCGTTTTGCTGCCCTTTAAAACACAATAAGCTAACAAACAGGGAAAGGACCCTTTTTCTGTAATTAAACGCATGATAAGGTGTAGATTACCTGGTAAAAAGTTAAAGGGAAAACAACCTATCTATAATTGCTCAAAAAATACTTAAGAGAAAAAAAAAGTAAAGATAAAGTAGAGATGAGGTCTGTCATATGTGTATTGGTGTAGCAAATAGCCAAAAAACTTGTGATATACTGTTCTAACCAATCTGAAGCAATTTAAAATAACCTCTCGATTTTGAAGAAAAATATCAATTTAATGAACTGCTTGATAAAAATTCTGACGTGTTCTCAGATAGCCCGGTATAACTAGTGCGTTATCATGACATCAATTAACTACGGACATTCCAGTTCCCGTAAGCCTTATCCGTCCTCATCATTTATTAAAAGCATTTTAAAGTGAAGTGGAGCAGATGCGAAATTAAAAGTAATTGAACCTCCGATTCACCCTATTTTTCGCCCGTGGGTTTTCGTAAAAAATCTGAAACACTTGGCGATTTTGCGTAGCTTCCGAGCGCCAATGATGTAAGTCTTTTCGATTTGGAGCCGACACTCTCGATGGGGCGCTGGGGAACTTTTTCGCGACTGATATTTTCGGGAATGATTGTGCAAAGGCTACTGGCAGGTACCGCTGTCAGAAGTGCTAAACTTACATGCTTTTTTACTAACCCGGGGTTTTATGCAGTTTTACTAGATTACCATTGGCTTAAAAACCGCCTGTGCAACGTTTATGCTTTTAGCAAAAAAAGTATTTTATGGACTGGAAAAACGGCTGTTTTTTGACAATATATAGTTCAAGTAAACCCCGGTTGACACTTTCAAGCTCTCGAACGTTTTTTTGAAAAAACTGCTTTAAATACGGGGTTTAACAAGGCCCTAGTAAATGTTTTTTGGATACGATAAATTAAATATCTTGGTTTTTTATCTAGGAAAATTGCTTGACCCTCTTGACGACAAAATGAAAGAATTTTCGATTTACCTCTCCCCGCACAAAAAACAATTAAAGATTTTCTTTGACTGTTTCTTTTTTCCGCAGATTCATTCCGAATTTTGCGGACATAGTCGCCCTGTTAAATCTTCTGAAGAAATTTCCCTAGTAATAAAATTGACTGGAGTGAGGAGCAAATCTCAGGATTAAAACTTTAAACACAAGCAGCTAGTGCGCCTATTCTTTCTACCTAATTTGAAAACCTTTACGTAAGAACGGATGCATCGACCTGGGTTTTGGCGCGATTCGCCAAAAAATCTGAAAGGGTTATTAATGCCAGTTGCATATGCCAGCCGAGCTCTTTCAGACCGCGAGGAAAAGATACGCTTTATTTACGTGAGTGTTTTAAACTCGTCTGGGCAATTTAAAAAATTTAAATACTATCGTACGGACTTTAAATTTTGCTCCCAAAAAGACCAACAGCCCCTTGTATATCTGCGTAAAATGAAAAAAAGGTAATGGTCGACTCTGCGTTTTTTTAGCGCGAGTCATTCTCATTTTATATCGAATATATCAAAGGCAGTATAATGTGGGAGCAATTACTTGGTTTTTTCCTTTGAAGGAGTGAAACCCCCCCTTCCCTTAAATCAACTGATTTTGTCGAAATAGGGGGCTATTGTAAAGGGTTAGTGATGGGTTTTACGATGTAAATATGCTAAAGAGTGATTGGTGAGAGGATTTGGGTGGTCGAGCCATTTGCTTATCCCGTCGACGGGTTTACGAACCCCAAAAAAAAAGTGCGTCGGCGACCACCAGCACGACCTGCCCTTGGGTCCGATCTCTACACCGCTCCTTCTCTCCATGAACGATTTGCATTTCTTACACAGCCCGAATTGCCTTTATCGGGACACTCTTGCCTCATGCGGAGTAACCCCCCTAAACCGAATTCTGCAGAGCGCATGTGTTCGTGGAAGCGGTCCATATGAGTCCCCCTTTTCCAAACTCGTACCCTTTTCAAGAAACTATGGATCCGAAACCGTGTATTTTTTATTATGTATTTAAAGGGAAAAATCTGCTTGTTCTTCTGAAATTCTACTTTTGTTTTGTGATCGTATGTGTATTTTTTTTGTGTAAAATAGTGAACAACTGTTGAAATAACTTCTTTTTTTCCCCGTTGACCCTACTCAAAGGATCATAAAAAAACTAAGGGGGGGAAAAAAAAAACTCAAGAAAATCCTAAGATTTTCACTAAACCCCGAACATTTTTTAATTATATAATTTTATATATATATATTATATATATTATATATATATAATAATATATTTAAAAATATATATATGTATATTTTTATTATAATATAATATGTATATATATTAAAATATATATATAATATTATATATAATATATATTACATATATATACATATAAATAATATAATACATATAATATATATTTAATATATAAAATTATATGTGTGTGTGTTGGTGTGTGTGGTTTGTGTGTGTTTTTCTGTATGTTTTTACCGGACTTTCCAGTTTAGTTTAAAAGAATAACTAAAGGTCTTTAATTATTTTTTTTGAAGCAATTTTAGAGACGACTGTGCTGCAGATTGAAGAGATTTCCTTTTTTACGTAAAATTTTAAAAGAAAAAAAGGGGAAATAAAGAAAAACAAAACAACGCCGGCAATGCTATGTACGTGCGTGCTTGCAGACGGAGTATCGGAAAGGGAGTGCAGAGGCATTCGAAGGGGCGCGAGAGGGGGT
>NW_023659719.1:5000-12500 GCF_015228065.2 Penaeus monodon
TAAATGATGGACACGTGCTCTATTGGAGAGGTAAACCCCAGGGTAGCAAGCAGGGGTAGGTTTCTTAGTTCAAAAATGTTTAGAAATAATATTTTGGAATTCTATAGCATAAGTGAAAGAGTGGCTTCAGTAACAATAAAACTAAACAATAGGTACAACTTCAAGATTGTTCAAGTCTATGCTCCAACCCGGGAGCCACAGTGATAAAGAAATATAGAGCTTCTATGAAGATGTTAATTTAGCCAGCGAGAGAGTAAAATCCCCATTTCACAATAATTATGGGAGATATTAATGCCAAAATAGGTAAAGAGACAGCAGGAGATTCAGTAGTAGGGAATCACGGATTAGTACTAGAAATGAGTGGACAAAAGCTAGTTGATTTTGCAGAGGCTTGATCACACAAAATCATGAATACATTCTTCGAAAAAAGACTAGAGCGGAAACTAGTAAGTGCCAGAGAGGGATGGAGGGGTTGATGCTGGAAATTAGCCTACGAGATTGGATGAGGGCGATGTGGATCAGGAAAAAGAAAAAATGGCAATGGACAGGTCATATACATCGGAGACAGGACATCAGAGGGACAAGGAAGTAACAGAATGGGTTATAGATAATATAAAAATGCTTAGGGTCTTACCAGTGACAAGATGACGTGACGAAATAACGAAATTTCGGGGCGGGGAGTGGAAACAAAAAATACAAGAAATATAAAGTTGGAAAAAATTGGGAGAGGCCTACATCCTGCAGTGGACTGACTCGGAATGATGATGAGATGGTATATTTGTGTATATATTATATTAAAATATAATATATATATATTAATATATATATATATATAAAATACATATATATACATATATACAACACAATATATATATTATATATATATATATTATATATATATATATATATATAATACATGTATACATTTATATATATATGTATATATATATATATATATATATATATATATATATATATATATATAGTTGTATGTATCTATATATATATGTATCTATATATATATATGTATATATATGTAATATATATATATATATATATATATATATATATATATATATATATGTATATGTATATATAGACATACACTTCAAAGTGCCTGAGTGCTAGAATTAGACTCAGAGTTTCTTTTTCCACAGTAGAGTAGTTTTTCTGATGTTTAGTAAATTTCTTCGAAAAGAAACATACAGGATGATCGATCCCTTTACCATCAGCTTGACACAAAACAGTTCCCGCTCCGATATCGCTTGCATCTACATACAATGTAAATGGTTCATCGAAATTGGGAGAAACGAGAACGGGAGAGGAACTAACACTGCCTTGATCGTTCGGAATGCAGCTTCGCAGGATTCGGACCGTTTAAATTTTACCTTTTTCTTTAGCACGTCTGTCAGCGGGGCTACAACATCCGAAAAGTTCTTACAGAATCTGCGATAATACCCTGCCATGCCAAGAAACCTCATCACGTCTCGTTTTGTTTTTGGTACAGGATAATTGTCGATTGACTCGATCTTCCCATTCAAAGGGCTAACTTGCCCCTGACCTACAGTATAGCCTAAGTGCGCACGCGCGCTCACGCATACACACAAACACATGGATATGTATTTGTTTGTCTGTATGTGTATAAATACATACATATATACAGTGAAACAAGTTAATAAAGTCACTGTAAAATTGTAAAAAATATAAGATGTGAAATATTCCTAATGAAGTTTAAAAAAAGAAAAAAAGTGCTTTACAAGTTCCTTTTTCTTTTCTATTTTGCGGTGGTCTATTTTTTCCGACTAAGGTTCGTCTAAAAGAGGATATAAAAATAAAAATTAAAAAGAGGGGTTTTGGGCGACCTAGGTGGCGTTCGAAGATGTAACCTCCTCCGTGGAACGAGGGTGGACGTCGTCCTTCATCTCGTAGGGTAGAAGAATGACATATGTAAGGGGCCGTGGGGGATATATACAGGCGGTCAACTACAAGCTGACCGCTCAGTAAATGTATATACCTCTATGTATCTCTTATCTTATATACATATATAGAATTATATATATATATACACACACACACACATATATATGCGTGTGTGTGTGTGCTAGTGTGTGTGTGTATTTATGTTTATATATATACATATATATATATATATATATATATATATATATATATATATATATATATATATATATATATATATATATATATATATATATATATATATATATATTATATGTATGTATGTTATGTGTGTGTTTCTGTGTGTTCGAGAGTATGTGTTTGGCGGCAATTTGTTTAACCAAATGTATCTTAACGTAACCTAACCAAACTCCACCTAACCTAAGCTAACCTAATCTAACCTAAGGTAACCTTTCGTTTCCTTAACCTAACGTAACCTAATATATTCTACTCTATCTATATATATATATATATATCTCTATATAGCTTACTATATATATATACACACACACACCACACCACCACCACACAACACCCGCACACCACCAATATATATATCTCTATAGTCTATATACTATATATACTATACTATCTATATCATTATATGTGTGTGTGTGTGTGTGTGTGTGTGTGTTGTGTGTGGTGTGTGTTATATATCTGTGTGTGTGTAATGTGTCGTATGTATATATATTTGTGTGTGTATTTTTGTGTTTTTAAACATATCTAAGAAAGAATATATATATATTAATCTATCTATATATATATATATCTATATCTATATATATTATATATATTATATATGCATGTGTATCTATATTTATATTGATTATCACATATATATGCAGTATTTTAATTCCTTTTTATATTAATTTATCTATTTTACATATTCCAAATCGCTCTATCCATTTATTATAGTATATCGCAGAAACATTATATTTATCTGTATACATCTATGTTATATATATTTATTTTTAAATATATAATGCCATATATATACATATTATATAGATATCTATCTATATAATTATATACTCTAATACTATATTTAGTGTGTGTGTGTGTGTGTGTAGTGTGTGTCTGTGTGTGGTGTGTGGTGTGTGTGTGTGTGTGTCTGTGTGTGTGTGTGTGTGTGTGTCTGTGCCCTATATACATTATATAGATAAAATTCATATCTATTTATTCTATTTGTATGTATAACCTAGAATATCCTATAGATACGTTTTCATATAACCTTCCAACTTAATCCTAACGCTTCTTATCCTAAATCTAATTAAGCTGAAGTCATAAGGTACCTTGCTTTTTCACTTACCTAACCACACCCTAATTATATATAGTATATATATATATTGTGTATATATTTTTATGTATATATACGTATATACTCATAACTGCACACACACACACTATAATAATCTATTATATCTTATCATTATACATTATAGATATATCATTTATATATATTATCTATATATATATATATATATATAATATCGTTTGTACGACTCGACCTCCTAACTCGGAAGCTTTATGTTACCATATATATTATACTCATTATATATAATATATAATATAGTATATATTCTATCTGATATATATATAATATATCTATAGGTATATATATATATATCTATATATTAGGATAATCTATATATATATATATATATAATATAACAATATAGGTGTGTTTGAATGTGTGTGTGTGTGTGTGGTGTGTGTTGTGTAATATATATATATGTATTAATTATATATCTACTATATATATACTCTATGCTCATCTATATGTGTGTGTGGTGTGTGTGTTCTGTAGTGTGATTTTGGTGTGTTGTGTCTCTCTACTCTATCTAATATATATTATATATATATATATATTATATCTATATATAATATCTATCTGTGTGTTAGTGTGTTGTATATGTGTTATTATTTACTTCTATATATATACATATCTATATATATACATTATATATGTGTGTGTGTGTGTGTGGTGTGTGTGGTGTGTGATGTGTGTGTTTGTGTTGTTTGGGGGGGGGTTTTTATGAGGGGAGGTGTGTTGTGTGTGTGTGTGTGTGTGTGTGTGTTTGGTAGTGTGTGGTGTGTGTATGGTAGGGATCTTCTCGTATGTATGAGTAATATAATACCTATCTTATATAGATCGATATTAGATTCAATAGGTAGATTACGGATAGATGGGATAGATAGATAATACATTACATCTCTCTATATAATATATATTAATATTTTTATATGTGTGTATATTTATATAATATACATCTACATATAATAATAATATTTCTATGGTATCTATATGTAACCCTATATATATTATCAATATCTAGAGGTATCTATGTTTATGTAAAATAATAAGTATATCTCTATCTATTATTATAGCTATTAGTTTTATTATAATTTATCTATATCTATATCTATCTATCTATATATATAAAGATATATATAGATATATATATTAATATACTTATATATATTTATCTATATATATTATTATATATATATAGAATATATATATATATATTGTGTGGTAATATATATATATATATATATATATATATATTATGATATATATATATTTATATGATATATAGTATATATGTCCACCATCAATAACGTATGCCCTTGCTTAGCAGCCGTGGACCCTCTCCACCTCCTGTCGCCACTCAACTCGATCTTGCGCTTTTCTTTTCCACTTGCACCTCGACAACCCACCCGATAACTCTTTGATGTTGTCGCTCAGTCTTAGTCTTGGTTTGCCTATATATCTTATAATAGTTATATATTATAATATATAGATGATAGTAGATAGAGATAGATAGTAATTATAGCAAGTGATAGATATAGATATAATATATATATATATATTAATCTATATACTATAGTATCATATATCATATATATCATATATATATATGTTTTTGCATGTATATATCTATATATATACGTATATCTCCTTTTGTAAAATATCTATTTCACAAATTTTATTACATATTATTATATAATATATATTATTATATATTATATAATTATATATATATTATATCTATATATTTATATATATCTTTTATATGATATCATATACATATATATAACT
This sequence comes from Penaeus monodon, assembly GCF_015228065.2. Lineage (NCBI taxonomy): Eukaryota > Metazoa > Arthropoda > Malacostraca > Decapoda > Penaeidae > Penaeus > Penaeus monodon. The sequence continues at coordinate 10,063 of NW_023659719.1, forward strand.
ATAATATTAGGAGTTGATGGTCTGCGATCCAAGAATGAGAGCGACACACTCCTTCCACGCGCATTTCCCTTGTAATGGCACCACGTTTTCCTCCCCTGCTCGGCTAACTATAGTTATCCCGGTGCCCGCTGTCTAGTGCCTTCCGTGTTTAATTATTTTAAATTACTCGTGTTTAATTTGTAACAGTTCTGCTTTTGATATTACAGTTAATTATTATTTTGTCTGTTTGTTTTTATCGTTGATAGTCCTATTGTCCTTTTATTGTATTTTAACTTATTTCAGCGGTGTCATTGCATGACACTTCATTTCTGCCAAGGGCATTTTTTGTGTTTTTATTTTAACTCTTTTTATTATGATTTTTTTTTTAGATATTTTATTTTATCGGGTTTATATATTGTCCTGTATTTTTTTATTATTACTAGTTCTTTCTCGCTCGTGTTTTAATTTTTTATTTTTATTGATGTGCTGTATTTTTTTCCCACTTATTGTATTTTTCATGATGTCCTTTCTTTGGTTCTTTTTGTGTATTATTTATTGCCCTAGTAATTTTTATCACGTATTTTTCTTTATGTGTATATTATTGTAATTATTTTGCGAAAAGAGTTCGTTTTTTGATGGTGGCGTCACGAGTCCGTTACAGCCGCGCCATGAATAAACCGTGTCAACCTGGAATTTCTGTGTCTTTTGGATCCCCTCTTCTCTGCTGAAAACATCACCACAGGTTTGTACCGCCCCTTTCGTTACTTTGCCTAGGTTGTATTTTGTGCTGTGAACGCATACATTATTTTATCATAATGGCATTATTACATATATATTACAGTTTTCAGTATGACTATTGAGTGTTGTCACGATTTTACATGTCTAGCCTCTTCAGGACGCATTTTATTGCACTGCTAGGTTTATTTCACTTTTATTAATCTCTTTTTAATGAAGCTTTCAGTAAGTTTTGTGTTTTGTTTTTAACTAATGCCTCCATTATCTTACTTATTTATTGCTTTTACATTGTCCTTTATCTATGTTTTTAGCCATTCCCTCTGCTGTTATGGTTTTTTTGCTTTTACTCTGCTTTTACTCAATCTATATTTACGATCTCAGTTAAGTAGTCCTGTTTTTACTATTGCTTCCTGCTTCGTTCTTTAGAGTTGTTTTATCTTCGCTTTTACTATTTGATCTTGCGTTTTACTTGCAATACTACTTCTCCTGCTACTATTACTATTACTATTGCTTCTACTACTACTACTACTACGCAACTATTACTACTACTCCTTTTCTACCTACCTATTTACTACTATGACTACTATTTGCTCTTAACTCTCCCGCTACCCACTACTATACCCGTTTTCTTTTAGTGCTGAAACACTGTTTTTTTAAGCACTGCACCGTAAATAGATCTTGTGGAATCAATAGCCAACTATTTCCGCAGACCTGGAATTTGGTCATTCCCTTTCGGCTTCCAGTTTGACTTCTTCTTTTTTCTTTCCTCACGAGGGTGGTCCCTAAGCCTCTCCTGCCTCACGGGATTATCCTGCTCTCTCGCAGATGACATCTGGCTTTAAGCTAGATGCGAACCTTACAATTTATATACTTATATATATATATATATATATCTATATAATATATATATATATATAATATATATATATTTTCATATTCATCCTTACACACAACACACCACACCACACACACACACACACACCATACCATACACATACATAACATATATATATAGATTATATATATATATTATATTATATATATATATTATATAATAATATATAATTTTGTGTGTGTATGTGTGTGTGTGTGAGTGTGTGTGTGTGTGTGTGGTGTGTGTGTGTGTCTGCATGTGTCTGTGTATTTATGTATGCATGTGTGTGTTTGTGTGGTTTTGTGTGTGTAGGTATGTTGTATATATGTATAATATATATTATATCTATCTATCTATATAATATATATTATAGATATATTTTATATGATATCTAGATGTATATATATATATGTCTATATATATATATATTATATGTTAATTCTCTATATTCTGATATATAATATATATATAAATAATCACTATCTCTTTATATCTAATATATATGTATAATATATATATAGCTATATAGTATATCTCATAGATACTTATGAACATATCTACTTATAATAGCCTCCCATATAATATATAATAAGATACTTAATCTATATCTATATAATTATATATATATCCTCATATATCTATATATATATATTATACCTCTATTATATCTGTATCTATCTATATATATATTATATATATAATATTTCTACATATATATATCATATCCATCTATTATATGAGATATATATATATATATCATTCATATTATATAAGCTATATACATATATACATAAATTTATCTACATATATTACTATCCATTATATATATATACATTAGATATATATGTGC
>NW_023659719.1:17500-19161 GCF_015228065.2 Penaeus monodon
CTCCCGTTCTCGTTTCTCCCCATTTCGATGAACCTTTACATTGTATGTAGATGCAAGCGATATCGGAGCGGGAACTGTTTTGTGTCAGCTGATGGTAAGGGATCGATCATCCTGTATGTTTCTTTTCAAAGAATTTACTAACATCAGAAAAACTACTCTATTGTGGAAAAGAACTCTGAGTCTAATTCTAGCACTCAGGCACTTTGAAGTGTATGTCTATATATACATATACATATATATTATATATTATATATATTATATATATATATATATATATATATATATATTACATATATATACATATATATGATATAAATGTATACATGTATAATATATATATCTATATATATATATATATATATATATATATCTATATATATATTGTGTGTGTATTATGTATTATATGTATAATATAATATATTATATATATATATTATATATATATATATATACACAATATACCATCTCATACATCATTCCGAGTCAGTCCACTGCAGGATGTAGGCCTCTCCCAATTTTTTTCCAACTTTATATTTCTTGTATTTTTTGTTTCCACTCCCCGCCCCGAATTTCGTTATTTCGTCACGTCATCTGTCACTGGTATGACCCTTAGCTTTTTTATATTATCTATAACCCATTCGTTACTTCCTTGTCCCTCTGATGTCCTGTCTCCGATGTATATGACCTGTCCATTGCCATTTTTTCTTTTTCCTGATCCACATCGCCCTCATCCAATCTCGTAGGCTAATTTCCAGCATCAACCCCTCCATCCCTCTCTGGCACTTACTAGTTTCCGCTCTAGTCTTTTTTCGAAGAATGTATCATGATTTTGTGTGATCAAGCCTCTGCAAAATCACTAGCTTTTGTCCACTCATTTCTAGTACTAATCCGTGATTCCCTACTACTGATCTCCTGCTGTCTCTTTACCTATTTTGGCATTATATCTCCCATATTATTGTGAAATGGGGATTTACTCTCTCGCTGGCTAAATTAACATCTTCATGAAGCTCTATATTTCTTTATCACTGTGGCTGCCGGTTGGAGCATAGACTTGAACAATCTTGAAGTTGTACCTATTGTTAGTTTTATTGTTACTGAAGCCACTCTTCACTTATGCTATAGAATTCCAAAATATTTTTCTAAACATTTTTGAACTAAGAACCTACCCCTGCTTGCTACCCTGGGTTTACCTCTCCAATAGAGCACGTGTCCCATCATTTAGTATCTTCTGTTCTTCGCCTAGTCTTCTAACCATTCAATGAAAGAGATTTTATCAAGTAATGCTAGTAAGTCAGATGCAGATCTCATTGTCCTTATATTATTGTGCAAAGTTCATCAGCGTGGGGCGGGCTGTTATTAACTGGAGATTCTTGCCACCCTCTTCTCCGGAGTGATCCTGATCGCCGTCGTAACCAGGGGCTCCTTCGCCTCCGTTGATGGAGGGCATTGCTTTGTTTGTGCAGTCATGTTTTTTGATTGAGAGTTAGGTGTGGTGTGATGATTTGCCGAGTATGTTTGTAGGTTCAAGTGACCAGGGATCACTTATCAAGGCTATATTAATGTACACAGAGGAGCACTGTGACCGACAGTAAGCTCGCGGGTGACGTTCTGCTGAGGCCATAACTACCCTCATGGATTGGCCACGATAGCAACCGATCCAA
>NW_023659719.1:24261-26761 GCF_015228065.2 Penaeus monodon
CATCAAGGGCTTTTACAAGTGGTTGTAGCACTTCCACATTTGCGCTTTTGGGGGTCATTGCTTTAGACAGGGGGGCCAAAGGGGCTCTCTAGAACGCCTGATTTGGCCTTGTCTTTTACCCATCTTGGATTCGGTCGTGCTATTTCGGGGGCCACTATCCATGGGGGGTAGTTTAGTGCCTCAGCAAAAACGTCCCCCGCGAGCTTATGTTCGGTACAGTGCTCCTTGGACTTTAATATACCCTTATAAGTGATCCTGGTTCATTAAACCCCTACAAACATATCGGAAAATCATCACACCACCCCTAACTCTCAATAAAAAAAAAACATGACTGCACAAACAAAGCAATCCCTCCATCAAGGAGGCGAAGGACCCCCTGGTTACGACGGCGATCGGGACACCCCGGAGAAGGGGGGGCAAAAATCTCCATTTAATAACACCCGCCCCACGCTGATAAAACTTTGAACATAAAATTTAAAAGGGCAATGAGATTGCATCGACTACTAGCATTACTGATAAAATCTTTTTCTTTAAATGGTTGAAGATGGCGAGAACAGAAAACTAAATGATGGAAGTGCTCTATTGGAGAGGTAAACCCCCAGGGTAGAAGCGGGGGGTAGGTTTTTTAGTTAAAAAAATTTTTAGAAAAATATTTTGGGAATTCTATAGCATAAGTGAAAGATGGTTTCAGTAACAAAAAAACAAACAATAGGTAAAAACCTCAAGATTGTTCAAGTCTAGCCCCAACGGCAGCCAAGTGATAAAGAAATATAGAGCTTCTATGAAATGTTAATTTGCAGGAGAGAGAAAAAATCCCCTTTTTCACAATAATTATGGGAGATATTAATGCCAAAAGGGGTAAAGAGACAGCAGGAGATTCAGTAGTGGGAACACGGTTTAGTACTAGAAATGAGGGGCAAAAGCTATTTTATTTGCAGGGGCTTGTCACAAAAAATCATGAATACATTTCAAAAAAAAAAGACTAGAGGGGAAAAACTGTAAGTGCCAGAGAGGGATGGGGGTTTTTTATGCTGGAAAATTACCTACGAGATTGGATGAGGGGATGTGGATCGGGAAAAAAAAGAAAAAAGGAATGGACAGGTATATACATCGGAGCAGGAATCAGAGGGAAAAGGAAAGTAACAGAATGGGATAGTAATATAAAAAAGCTAAGGGTCATACCAGTGACAAGATGAGTGAGAAAAACGAAATTTGGGGGGCGGGGGGGGGAAACAAAAAATACAAGAAATATAAAGTTGGAAAAAATTGGGGAGAGGCCTAACCCTGCAGGGGGACTGACTGGGAATGATGATGAGATGGTTTTTTGTGTATATATTATATATATATATATATATAAAAAATATATATATATAGTTATACATATGTATATACATAATAAAACAATAATATTTTAAATAATAATAATATAATATAAAAATTTATATTACATGTTCTTTTATAATAATTTTTTAATTATGTATTTAAACATATATAATATATAATATAATTTATAATAATATTTATAATATAATAATATGATATATTATAGTATGTATATTATTATATATATATATATATATATAAAATTATATATATATAGTTGTATTATATATAATGTATCTTAATATATATGTTAATAGTAATATATATATTTTAAAATTATATATATATATATATATATAATTATATTTAGGGTATATGTATATAAGACTACATTCAAATGCCTGAGTGCTAAAATTTGACTCGATTTTCTTTTCCACAATAGAGTAGTTTTTGGTTTAGTAAATTTTTTGAAAAAAAAAATACAGGATGACGATCCCTTACCATCACTTGACAAAAAAAACATTTCCCTCCGATACCCTTTGCATTAATACAATGAAAGGGTTCATCGAAATTGGGAAAAAACGAGAACGGGAGAGGAACAACATGCCTTGACGTCGGAATGCAGCTTCGCAGGATTCGGACCTTTTTAATTTTTACCTTTTCTTTAGCACGTCTGTCAGGGGGCACAAACCGAAAAGTTCTTACAAAATCTGCGATAATCCCCTGCCATGCCAAGAAACCTCATCCGTCTCGTTTGTTTTTGGTACAGGATAATTGTCGTTTGCTCGTTTCCCCATTAAAAGGGTTTAATTGCCCCGACCTACAGATAGCCTAATGCGCACGCGGCTCAGCATACACACAAACACATGGAATGTTTTTGTTTGCTGTATGTTATAAATAATAAAATTTTTATACAGTGAAACAAGTTAATAAAGTCACTAAAAAATTGAAAAAAAATAAAAGATGTGAAATTTTTCCTAATAAAGTTTAAAAAAAAAAAAAAGTGCTTTACAATTTCCCTTTTTCTTTTTTTTTTGCGGTGGCTTTTTTTTCCGACTAATTTTCGTTAAAAGAGGAATAAAAATAAAATAAAAAGGGGGGTTTTGGGCGCCCTAGGTGGCGTTCGAAGATGAAACCCTCTCCGGGAACGGGGGGTGGAGTCGTCCTTCATCCGAGG
>NW_023659719.1:36761-39261 GCF_015228065.2 Penaeus monodon
TCTAACTATCTATCTATCTACCTATATCTATATATCTATCTATCTATCTATATATATATTTACGTATATATATAATATTTAATATTATTATATATTATTATATATATACATAAATATACATATATACGTATATATATATATATATATAATATATATATATATATATATTTATATATTCACACACACACACACACACACATATATATAATATATATATATATATATATATATATATATATATATATATATATATATATATATATATGACACCATATATATATTATATATATATATATATATATATATATATATATATTATATATATATATATGCCAACCATGGCCGCTCTCTCTCCCAGAAACTTTCCAGCCTGACCGCCCGCAGTCCTTGGTCCCGCTTCTCCTTCACCGACGCTGTCACCAACTTATCTTTCCTGTCCTTTGCCCCTCACCAGCTCCAACTCCTTGGCTTCGGTCTTTCCTTTGCTCTCCGCCCTCACCCCCTTACCTCCATCGATATTATTTCATCCTTTGACCCTTTCATATCCTCTCATAGGAACTCTTTGCCTGATGTCTCTCTTCTCCGTGGTGCTTTCATCCCGGCCCTCGAATCTCTCCTCTATCCTAACCCTTCCATTCCCAGGAGTTACCGTGAGGCCCTTCAAATCCTGCGCAGGGAGGACGTCACCATTCTGCCTTCTGACAAGGGCCAACTCGGTGGTGGTCCTCGACCGTGCCTCTTACCTGCAGAAGGCCCAGGACCTTTTTGGATGACGCCTCTACCTATGCCCCCCTGACCAGTGACCCCCGTAAACCCCATTGCTGCTACTTTCCACCGTCGCCTGAAAGAGATAGCAGCTTGTTTTCCGGTGGCGAACCTCTATCAGAGGTTCAAGTCATCAACCCTCGACTCCCTCATTTCTATGGGCTTCCTAAAACCCCATAAGCCGGCCGTGCCTCTGCGCCCATCATCTCCTCCCGGGGATCTCCGACGCACCCTCTTGCAGCTTGGCTGGCAAATCTCTCACTCTCCTTCTTGGCACCTTCTCTCCTGCTCACCTTCCCCACTCTCAGGACTTCATCTCCCGAGTTCGTGGAATATCACCGGCGATCATGATGAACTTGGACGTTGACTCCCTGTTCACCAAGGTTCCGCTTGATGACGTCCTCGCTTTCCTCCAGAGGAGACTCCCCGCAGAGGATCCTCGTCTCCGTCTGCCCACCGACGTTTTCCTCCAGCTGATTCGTCTGTGTGTGGACTCTAAGTCCTTTCCCTTTGAAGGTCGCTTCTACTCTCAAACGTTCGGCGTTGCTATGGGCTCTCCCCTCTCTCCAGTCCTGGCAAATCTGTTCATGGAATTCTTCGAGTCTGAACTTCTTCCTTCCATCTCCCTTCGACCGTCGGTCTGGCTGAGGTATGTCGACGACGTCTTTGCTCTCTGGCCTCATGACCCTGCCCTGTTCCCGGATTTCCTGATGCAGCTGAACTCTCTCTCCTTCCCTCCTTTTCAAAGTGGAATGGGAGGTTGACAACAAGCTTCCTTTTTTGGACACCTTAGTCCATCGCTCTGCTGACCACTTCTCCTTCTCCATATACAGGAAGCCTATGCATAGTGGTATGTACATACACTTCTTCTCATACCACATTTTCCATGTTAAGAGAGGTGTTGCCACCTCGCTATTTCTTCGCGCCCTCCGCATCTGTGACCCCTGGATGGAAAGATCGTCTTCTTACGTCACTCGTTCTCCAAACTGGGCTACCCCGATCATGTTCTTGAGGCCGCGTTATCTAGGGCACGGCGTACCTTCTACCACGACTCTCCTCCTAAAGAGACTCCTTACCTGCCCGTCCTCAGCCTGCCCTACACTGAGGAGATCTACTCTCTCCGTCGCCCTTTTTCACCCTCTCAACTGCGGGCTGATCTTTCACCAGGTGAACACTCTCCAGCCTTCCTTCTACCTCGAAGGTTGACACCTATGCTGTTTCTTGTGCCTCCTGTGACAAGCAGTACTTTGGCGAAACAGGCGCCAGTCTTATCAAGCGTCTCTCTCAACATAAGTACGCTGTACCCAGGGCCCAACACAATGCCCTCTTTTGCCACCATGGGACACTGGCCATCAGATGGACTGGTCAGCGACGCGGATTGTCTTTCCTTCCGCTGATGTCCACTCCCGCAGACGGTGGAACTTCCCTTATAAAGCTGCTGCTTAATTTCAACTTGAACAGCGGCTTTTCTCCTGCTGATAGTCTCCTTGCTTCCAATATCCTCCGCCTTCTCCCGTATGCCGGCCACCTGGTGCACAGTCCACCCGATCCTCCGACCTGATGTGACCTCCCTCTGCTTCCGTTCATCTATCCTCACCTGCCCCGTGTTCCCGCGTTGCCTCTCCTCTCTCTCTTTTATACTCCTTCCTCTCCGTTTCCTCTTCAGAACTGAGGATGGAATACAGGTGGATTTCGAAACTGTAGTCTCATTTTCAATAAATCTAGTATTTGCACA
>NW_023659719.1:41761-46761 GCF_015228065.2 Penaeus monodon
TATATATATATATATTATTTATATATATGTATTCTTTATGTGTGTGTGTGCAAATACTAGATTTATTGAAAATGAGACTACATTTTCGAAATTCACCTGTATTCCATCCTCAATTTTGAAGAGGAAATGGAGTAGAGGAGTCATAAAAGAGAGAGAGGATAGCAGACGCGGGAACCCGGGCATGTGAGGACAGACGAACGAAGCAGAGGGAGCACATAGGTCGGAGATCGGGTGGACTGTGCACTCGGGTGGCCGGCATACGGGAGAAGGCGAGGATTGGGAAGCCAGGAGACTATCAGCAGGAGAAAAGCCGCTGTTCAAGTGAAATTAGAAGCAGCTTTTATAAGGGAGAAGATTCCACCAGTCTGCGGGAGTGGACATCAGCGGAAGGAAAACAATCCGCGTCGCTGACCATCCATCTGATGCCAGTTCCCCCCGCATCGTACCCCCAAGTACTGGGGTCACAGATGCGGAGGGTGCGAAGACTATAGCGAGGTGGCAACACCTCTCTTAATTAACATGGAAAGGGTGGTATGAGAAATGTGTATATACATACCACTATGCATAGGCTGTTCCTGTATATGGAGAAAGGAGAGGGTCAGTCAGAGCGATGGAACTAAGGTGTCACGAAAAGGGAGCTTGTTGTCAACCTCCATTCACTTTGAAACGGAAGGGAAGGAACGAGAGTTTCATCTGCATCAGGAATCCTGGACAGGGCAGGGCATGAGGCGAGAGCAAGACTCGTCGACAACATAAACACTCAGCCAGACACGGGGGGGGGGGGGGACGGCCGAAGGGAGGATGAATGAAGAGCTCAGACTCGAAAACAATTCATGAACAGATTTGCCAGGAACTTGAGAGAGGGAGAGCCCTATAGCAAACAAGCCGAAGTCTGCGCGTAGAAGGAAAGGAATTGAGTCCACACACGCGAATCCTGGAGGAAAACTTGTGGCAGACGAGACGAGATCCTCTGCGGGAGTCTCCCTCTGGAGGAAAAGGCGAGGACGTCATCAAAGCGAACCTTGGTGAACAGAGTCACGTCCAGTTCACATGAATCGCCGGTGATATTCACGAACTCGGGAGATGAAGTCCTGATAGTGCAGAAGGTGAGCTAGGAGATAAGGTGCCAAGAAGGAGAGTGAAGATTTCGCCGCCAAGCGCAAGAGGTGCGTCGCAGATCCTCCCCGGGAGGAGATGATGGAGCAGAGGCCGGCCGGCTTATTGGGTTTTAGGAAGCCATAAAATGAGAGAGTCGAGGGTTATGACTCTGAACCCTGATAGAGGTTCGACCACCGGAAAACAAGCTGCTATCTCTTTCCGGCGAACGGTGGAAATTAGGGCAGCAATGCATTACGGTGGTTACCTGGTCAGGGAGCATAGGTAAGGCGTCATCTCCACAGGGTCCTGGTCCCTGGGCCTTCTGCACGGTAAGAGCACGGTCGGGACCACCTACCGAGTGTTGCCCTTGTCAGAAGGCAGAATGGTGACGTACCTCCTGTGTAGGCTTTGACGGGCCTCACGGTAACTCTGGGAATGGAAGGGTTAAGGAATCGAGAGATTCGAGGCCGGGATGAAAGCCACCCACGGGAGGAGAGACACATCAGGCAAAGAATTCCTGTGAGAGGATATGAAACGGTCAAAGGATGAAAATAATAATCGAGGAGGTAAAGGGGGGTGAGGGCGGAGAGCAAAGGAAAGACCGAAGCCAGGAGTTGATCTGGTGAGGGGCAAAGGACAGGAAGATAGTTGGTGACAGCGTCGTGATGGAGAAGCGGGGCCAAAGTGACTGCGAGCGGTCAGGCTTGAAAGTTTCTGGAGAGAGAGCGCCATGGTTGGGTTAATATACATACATAGATTAATATATTATATATATATATATATATTATATTAATATATAGAGAGAGAGAGAGAGAGAGAAGAGAGAGAGAGAGAGAGAGAGAAATATATTCACATATAAATATATATATACATACTTATTTATATAAATATTTATATTATATATATGTATCCCCCCCCACACATAGCACACAACACATAGTAACACACACATATATTATATGTATATAAATATCTATATATAATATAATTTATATCATATAATATCTCATATATTATATATCTAATCTCTATATATCTCATAGAGTACCTATCTATATAAATTCTTGGTTTTGTATGTATATATGTATGCATCTCTATATATATCTATATGCCTATATCTATCCATCTGTGTGTGTTATGTGCTATGATATATGAATATATATATATTATAGCATATCTATATATATATATATATATATATATTTATATATATATACTCTAGAGAGAGAGAGAGAATGGTACATAATATATACCTTTATATAGGTACCTATCTGTACCTTTGATATCTATTATATATATATATATATATATATATATAGAGTTATGATACTATATGCAAAAAATACAAATATATATGAGAAAAAAAGATATATATAAATATGTATATACATGCATGTCTATATATTATACATATGCATATATATATATATATATATATATATATATCTAAATATATATATATATATATATAAAAAAAAAAAATTAAAATTGATATTTTAAAAATAGATATATACAAGGGAAATGATAGCTAAGGCTGTATGAATCATCTTTATTATGCAAACGTTTCAAAGACGACCGTCCTTCATCATCAGTGCTGCAAAGAAGGAACAAACAAATAAATAATTTGGAGCCAGACTAGCAAGAATAGCAGTTCACAAGTTTAAAACTAGGAATAATCGAAACAAAAGCAAAATGGACGAAACAATAGGGGAACACGTGTACAAACTGAAAAGATATACCATAAACAACTAAACAGTATACGGTCATGAATATACACTAAATAATTGTGGTGTTTGAGTTGTTGTTTTAACTCTGGTTTAATCTTTTGATAAACAAGATTCCGAGATTATTAGGTCGATCCTGTTGGCAGATTAGACAGAATTTTGAATCCTGTGAGTGTAGGGGGTGGTGTGTTGTGTGAATGTTGGCGTATATTGTCAGGAACACCGGTCTTGCTCAGAGGTCGGGGCCTGTTCTTATGGACTTCCAACTATGTTCAAGAATTCTATGTTTGAACCAACGTGTTGGTGATCCCATATACTAGTATACAGCTAGGACAATTAAACAAAGATACAATGTTTGAACAATAGATCAGGAGCAAAGACTCTTCTTTAAATAATGTTGATAGTATGGTTTTTCTTGAAATTTATGAATTTTTTCTGGGGGAACGAATGTTAAGTAACTCACGTAATTGTTTTCGAACCTATAACTTATCGTCCGAGATATGGCACGTTGAATATATTTGGGTTTGTTTAGGGACAGATGTAATTTTAAAGATTGGCATAAACTTGTTGTTTAAGATGAAACTCAGGGTTTTAATGGAAAATACTGTTTGGGTAGTCATCGTTTCAAATGCATTTTGATAAGAACTCATTTCTTTGTCAAACAGTGACCGAAGAGAAATGTTTATATGCTCTGTTATTAAAGTTGATATGTCTATTAACCTTATACTTTGTGGTGAATAGCTCTATAATGCTTCCCAACCATTAAAGTAGTTTCTGTAAACAGTAGTGCACAGGCGACCGTTTTCTTTGATGATAAGCGTATCATAAAGGAACTTGTTTTCTTTTTTCAATTTCATAGTTAAACTTAATGTTACGGTGTTTAGCATTCAGGTAGATGGAACAGCTGTATATGTTGATGGAGGTTTGAACACAAGAAAGTTCGTTTATGTATTTTTGTAAAACAAGGGTTAATTCTAGTGGCAGACTGTAGCCATTTCCTTTCATGATTAACTAGAAAAGCATTAGCATACTAGGGCCAATGGGAGAAAACCCATAGTAACACCATCAATCTGAGTGTACAGGCGGTTTTCAATAGTAAAAACTGAATCTTTTCTGCCAACTATTAGAGAGAAAGTAATTGTTTCTTTTCTAAACCAAATTGTGAAAGGAATTATGCTGTAGTATGTTAGTGATAATTTTGTGTGTCTCAGCTAGAGGGTACATTCGGGAACAAAGACTCGACGTCAAAACTAGTTATGGTTTGGTGTCATTCTCGAAACTTTAAATGACTGATTTTCATTTTATGAAATTCAATGGTTGGAAATCGTGTTATTCGTTATTATGTTAGAGGTTTGAATGATTTGTACAGAAATTTTGCAGATTATAACTGAGGTGCCAATAGATGAAATAATTTGGTCTTAGACCAATTAGGGGTAAACGGGTTTAATGTTACTTTTGGGAGACCATACCTAAAACCAGCACGAGAACCCTAAAAGATAGAATGATATATGGTTTCATCATAGAATTGTTTTTAAAGTCGTACATCTGTTTAGCTTGTCCTCCTAGCTTTAACGGTGGTGGCAAGGTTGACATTTAATAGTTTTTGAAATTTAGACGAGTCCAGAAAGTATAGAAGAGAGTTTTTTTTAATGTAGTCAGTTTCTACTCAATAACACACTGCCCTTTCCTTTTATCAGGTTTGTAATAACAATATTTCGTCTGACTTAACATTTCGAAGATTGTAGTGACTTGGTCAGTGAATCATGATAAAGTTTCCTGGTTTTGTGTACATATGTAACTGTTAGCCAAAGGGCTATTTTCCTAAAACCTGAGTTAAAAGTGTCTTCAAAAATCATAACAGTTCTTAAGTAAGATGACACATTCTTTCAAAGGTGATAAAAATTTGTACAAAGCCCACTTTTTTAGGTGCGGAACAGAATCCAAGCTAATATAGTGCTTCCTTTTTCTTTTTGTGTCAGGACTCTATTTGAAAAATGAAAGATTACACTATTGTATCCACTTTTTATCAAGATCTATGCCTCGATTCTTCAATTTACGTGATGGATGCTTCGATGTCCCTTACACGTCTTTCTACGCTTTGATTTACTAATGTAGATTGGCATTTTCAATCAAACGACTAAATCTTTGATGGTTAATCACGCATAAAGTGTCGATGTG
>NW_023659719.1:51761-70246 GCF_015228065.2 Penaeus monodon
TTATTTTTTCCCTGCCCCCCATCTCTCTTTTTTCTTCCTCTGCCTCCTTCCTCTATTCCCTCCTATCCTTCCTCTATCTCTATCCCTCCCTAGTTTGCCCCCTATCTTTGTCTTTTATTTTCCCCCCCTCTCTCTTTCTCTCTCTCTCATCTTCCTCCTCCCTTTCTCTCCTTTCTCCTTTCCGCCTCCCCCTCCCATTATCCTCTCTCTCTTCCCTCTTTCCCCCTCCCTCCTCTCTCCTCTCTCTTTCCCCCTTTTTTCCATCTGTTACTTCTTCCTATTTTCCTACCCCTTTTCCCCCTTCCCCTAATATCTCCAATTCTCTTCTTTTGTCTCTATTCCTCTTCCCCTCCTATTCTCTCTCTATCCCCTTCCCCCCACCCCCCGCTCTCTCTTTTACACACCAGTCTCTTCTTGTCCCTTCCCTTCTCTTTCTCTCTCTTCCTCTTGCCCCCCCCCCCCCCCTTCTCTCTCACCCCCCCCCCCCCCACCTTCCTCTCACAATTCTTTTTTTTTCTTTTTCTCTGTCTCTCCCCTTCTTTTCTCTACCTCTTGTCATCCCCCTTCTCTCTTTCTCAATATCTCTTTCTTTCTCCCTCTCTCTCTTTGTCTAACTCTCTCCATTCCCCTTGTCCCTCCCTTTATTTCTATTTATGACTCCATTTTTCTTCTTTCTCTCTCTCACTGTCTATCTTTCTCTGTCCTTCCCTGTGTCCCCTCCTTTCTCCCTCTCTCTCTCAATCTCTTCCTCTTGTCTCTAAACCCCACACTCTCACTTTCTGTTCTCTCCTTCCCTCGACCACCTCATCTCTCTCCCCTTCACAATCTCCCCCCCCCCCTTCCCTCCCTCTCTTCTTCACTTTCACGCACAATTTTTCCTTCTCCCCTCTCTCTCTTTCACAGAAACACAATCTCTCCCTCCTCCCCTCCTGCCCCTTCATCTATCTCTTTCTTTTTCCCTCCTTAACTCTTGTCTCTCCTCTCTCACTTTCTCTCTCCCCTCTCTCTCCACTCTCTCTCTCCCTCTCCCCTCCCCTCTCTCCTCTCTCTCTCTCTCTCTCTCCCTCCCTCCCCCCTCCCTCCCTCCCTCCCTCCCTCTCTCCCTCCCTCCCTCCCTCCTTCCCCCTTGTCCCCTTCTCTCTCTTATAGATGGAGAGAAAACAAAGAAATATAGAGAGTGAAACAGAGAGAAATAAAGAAAATGAGAGAGAGAGAGAGAGAGAGAGAGAGAGAGAGACGAGAGAGAACGATGGTAGGAGAGAGAGCTGACCTGGAGAGAGAGAGAGAGAGAGAGAAACAATTCGAGAAAGAGCAAGAGAGAGGTGGAAAGGGAGAGAAGGAGGGAGGGAGAAGGAGAGAGAGAGGGAGGGGGAGTAGAGGGAGAGGAGAAGAGTGAGGGATAAGCGGGATAGACGCAGGGATTTAGGGAGGGAAGGAGGAGAGGAAGAGAAAGAGGAAAGAAAAGGAGCGAAATAAATAGAAAGAGGGGGGAGCGATAAAAAGAATAGGAGAAAGAAGAGAGAGGAGAGACAGAGAAAGAGAAGGAAACAGAGGAAGAAGAGGTAGAGAGACAGACAGACATATAGACAAAGAAAAAGAGGAAAGATAGAGAAGATGGGGGGAGGGATAAACAAAGGTAAGGAGGAAAGGTATATAGATAGGAGAGAAAGGAAAGAGAGAGGGGGGAGAAAATGAGGAGAGAGTCAGAGGAGAGGAGAGAGAGGACAGCGGAGACAGAGGGAGAGAGAGAAAGAAATATGAGAGAGAGAGAGAAAGAGAAGAATGAAGATATATTGGTGAGTTGACTGACGTGGCCCTCAACATCAGTGACAACTAATAGTGGCTACTGAAACCTTCTTAATGCAGAGGAGACCTGCTTTGGGAAGGTACGAGGCTACTCACAGAGGCAAAGAAGAGGCAGAATAGGAATGAACTTCGGAGGTGTAGCTTTATGCTATAAAGAGTATCTGCAAATTCAACTGCTGACAGTTCACTTACCAGAATGGCTGGAATCTTTTTGAAGAGCTCTCTATCTATCTATGTATCTATCTATCTTATCTATATATATATATATTATATATATATATATATCATTAATATATATATAATATATATTCATACCGGTAGGTTCGATATGAGACTTGGTACAAGACTTGATATTTGGTTTCCTAACATTTAAACCATCCTCTCTCCCTCTCTTCGTCTGTCTCTGAAGTGTCTGGGTGGCTCTTTTGTCTGTATGTCGGTCTGTCTGTCTATATGTGATATTTCTCTCACTCTCTATGTTATCTGGTGTTTCTCACTCTATGTGTACTCTCTGACTGTCTGTCTATATGTGTAGGGTGTGGGTCTCTTTCTATCTCTCTATATGGCTCTCTCCTCCTCCCTCCCTCTCTATATGTATATAATATAGGTTAGAAAAGTGAAAGACGTAACTGGACTTGATATTACTCAGTGCTTTCTCCCTGAAACTATAACGTAAATTTTTATTATACCCTAGAGACACTCTGTAGAATGTTTATGTACAAATTTTATATCTTAGAGTTTTCGGGCGGGAGGGGTGTTTATAAATGATTAACGGGATATTTATTCTGTACAGAAATTATAACAGAGAAGTAGAGAAATCCATACATCATAAACAGCAAGCACACTCTCTTTTCCCATAATGACCTGAAGTTACAATTATGGCACGTTTCTTGTACTCGTGCCAATCCTGTATCAATTATGTATGCACCTGAGTATTTCCTGCCATACGTTTGCAATAGCCTTTTCTCCTACTGTTGATTATTGAAAGATGAGAAGAATGAAGTATATATTGATTTTCTCCCGGTGAAACTGTTATTTGCTCATTCCTGTCAATCATTTCATCCTTTTATTGTGTGGTAAAAGATTTGTGGAAATGAGCGAGATAAATGGCAACTCGCGTCAAAGTTCCAATTTGCTGTGTCGACATTACGTCCATGCCAGTGAAAGGTCTTCACGAGACCAAAAACCTGTGACAACCACACAATTCTATATGTTGACTAAGGCTGTACTTGTGTGTGTGTGCGTCAAAGTGTTTCCCTTTGGAACCGTAATACAGCATGTTTCGCTGTGAACAGCTGCTTTCCTCGTCGACGTGAATATCCTGTTGCACCACGTTAACGCTTCTCTCTCTCTCTCTCTCTCTCTCTCTCTCTCTCTCTCTCTCTCTCTCTCTCTCTCTCCTCTCTCTCTCTCCGCTATCTCTCTCTCTCTCTCTCTCTCTCTCTCTCTCTCTCTCTCTCTCTCTCTCTCTTCTCGCTCTCTCTCTCTCTTCTCCTCTCTCGCTCTCTCTCTCTCTCTATCTCTTTGTCGACCGTTTTCTCTCTCTCTATCTCTCTCTCTTTTTCTCTTTGTCGACCCGTTGTTTCTCCTACCCCTCTCTCTCTTTCTCGATCCGTTGTTTCTCTCTCTCTCTCTCTCTCTCTCTCTCTCCTCTCTCTCTCTCTCGCTTTCCTCTCACTTTATGTGAGACGCGAGAGAGAGGCGGACCCGCCTCTCTCTCTCTCTCTCTCTCTCTCTCTCTCTATCTCTCTCCCTCTCTCCCCTCTCTCTACTCTCTCTCTTCTCTCTCTCTCTCTTCTTTCTATGTGTGTTGTGTCGGTCGCCACTCGTCTCTCTCGTCTTTCGCACTGTGTGGGTGTCGGTTTTCTCTCGCTCTCTCTCTGCTCTCTCTTCTATCTCTCTCTCTCTCTCTCTTCTCTCTCTCTCTATCGACTCGTGTTCTTTTTCTCTCCCTCCCTCTCCCTCCCTTCTCTCTCCCTCTCCATCTCCTCTCCCTCTCCCACCTCCCTCCTGCCTCTCTCCCATTTAACCCCCCCTGTCTCTCCCAATCTTTCTCTCTCTTTCTACCTCTCCAACTTCTAGTCTCTCTCTTTTCTTCCCTTCACGTCTCGTCGTAATTTATTTCTCTCTCTTTTCTATTCCTTTCTCCATCTTTCTGTTTCTCATTTCATTCTTTTTTTCCCACTCGTCTTTATCTTTCCCCACCCCTCTCTCTCTCTCAAGATTTTTTCTTTCTCCCTCATCCACCTTCTCTCCCTCCTTCCCTACTTCCTCCCCCATCCTCTCTTGCTCTCTCTACCCTTTATTTCTTTCGCCCTCTAATTCACTCTTGGCCTTTCTACTTCTTTCTACCTACCTTTCTCTGATCCTTTCTCCCTTTTCTTGTTTCTCCCCTCCCTCTTTCCACTCTTTCTCTCCCACCCTCTCTCTCTCTCTCTCTCTCTCTTCTCTTATCTCTCTCTCTCTCTCTCTCGCTCTTCTCTATCTCTCTCTCTCTATCTCTCTCGCTCTCTGACTCTTTGGGCTATTTGGAAAATAGATACGCAAGTCTTATCAGCAGAAAATCGTTAAGTTTGAGAATATGATTCATCCATAATTAGAAGAAAAAAAATCAGGTAAAGCCCAGTTGGTGTTTGATCTCTTTCTCTCTCAGCCTGCATGGTCTCCCACAGGCACGGATAAGAAGTGTAAGTGAAGTAAAGGTGGCAACATTTCCACGGTGGTGCCGTGCTTGGCGTCATTGCCTCTGGATTTTAATGGAGTTGGGGAGCGGCTTTTCTGCATCGAAGCCTCCCCATGCGGAACCTTTTCTGCAATGTGACACGTCCTCCGGTCGGCAACATCACCTGCAGGCCCGAGAAAACACCCTGTTTATCTCCAAGTGAGAGGATACCGCCACGCCTACGAATGGACGCTGCCAAATCATTGTAATTTTCAAAATGAATTATTTTATTTTTATAGTTTTATACAATACTATTGTCTCCAACAGATTATAAAGTACCAAAGGTACATATATTTTAAATTTTTAATATAGAATTATATATATGATAGACATATAATATTATTATAGATATATTATATATTATATATATATATATATATATATATATATATGTATATTACCGATCACTAAGGTCCACTTAAGGTTTACTTTTTATTTATTTTATTAATTCTCGTATCTAAGTATTTTATGTGTTCCCGATTCTGTTTAGAATTGTTATCATGGATCGTTACGAGGCCATAAAATTTTAAGTAAGTTATTCTAATCCTATGATTCTGAAATTATTTTATTGTATATATCGAGCTTTTAATAACATCGTACGTTTAAGATTTGTTCATTCATTCTAAACACGTCCCTTCTCGCCTACAAAGTGACGTGGGAAGCAAGGGCAAAAAAAAGGGGGGGGGGGGATTTTGCTAGCGGTCTGCCTCGCTGACAGTCTGTGGAACCCGGCATGGGCTTTCCCTTGTCAAAGCTATAGTGGTCGTGGGATTGTCTGAATTACAGGAAAGTGAGACGTCTTTATGCAAGGCGTTGTTCGGCCAAGCGGACCAAAGTGAGCTGGTGCTTAAGTGTCTTATCATGTTGGGGTTTATTCATGTTCTTTTGTTTGATTCAAAGTTCTGTTTCACTTTTTATCGTCATGTTTTATTGTCTCTCATGTATGGTCTATTAAGTGTACTATTTATGTTTCATCGGTTGTTTTTGTTAATGTTGAATTTCCTTTGTACACCGTTTACTTTACTGTCTGTGTGTTTTATTCGTGTTTATTGGGTGTTTATGTTTTGTTTTGTTTGGTATGTTTTATGGTGGTTTTAGTGTCTTATGGTTTGTCTTAATTTTTTTTTAATAAGCGTATTATGGATGCGTTCTTTTCAACGTCGGAACTTAATAAGAAAAAAAAACAGTGCGAATGCTTATGAGATAAACTAAACACAGGAATGGCACACTTTTATTTTCATGTGACTAATGCTGCTTAATTGCGCATGCAGCACACGCTCTACTCGACTCAAATCAACGCTACTACAACCGTATAGTCTCGCCACCTAAACAATAAACAACACCAAACAATACTGCATTTACACTCTTCGCTCCTCTCCTACTGTTGTATTTCTACACTATCATCCTTGTTCCCATACACACTACGGTATTATATAGCTTTTGCTACAATTCCATTCTCTCTATCTCATCTCCTTTCTCTCGCTCTTTCCCTCTCCTCCTCCTCTCTCTTCCACATCCCCCACTTTCTATCTCTCTCGTTCCCTCCTTTTCCTCCCTCACCCCTCTCCCTTTCATTTCTCTCTTTTCTCCTCTACTCTCTTCTGACTGTGTCTTGGTATCTGTGGTTTTTCTCTCTCGGGTCTCTCTCTAAAGTATAATAGAAACACAGATATAATGTGTGTGTGTGGTGGGTAGTATATATATAATAAAAAGATAAATTTTAAATAAATAGAATATATATAATATATATTACCTAGTACTAAATATATATATATATATATAACCAGCGGCATGCACGTAGTTCATATCATTCTACCACGTGCAGAAATAAGAATTTTGAACGGATTTTGACATATGAAGAGTTTCTCCTGAAACTCACAAGCAGTAGGATATTATAAGGAATTCTTCATATCATTTTATTCTTTATTAAGTAATATGATATGTCTTGGTCGAGGGTGGACCTTATCACGATTTAACTAAAGATTTATATACAGAAAATCAGAATAGCATCAAACAGAGAAATCTGCCAATGATAAACAACAAATACTACCGCGTAGTTTCCCTATGATGAAAACCGAGAACTCCACAAAATTCCCCGTCGCTGCCACTTCTTTTCCTTCTCTCAGTAACCAATAGCATTACGTGATACACCCCACCAGGTGACAAGTGCTTCAGACCAAGGAGCTCTCTCCACTTGCTGTGTGATGCGCTCACAAGATTGGCGTCAGAGTACTGTTCTGCGAAGGATCGACTTAAGTTTCAAAGTGTGTATTGCCTGCTTTGATTTGGAATATCATATTTATACGGAAAGTTGTTGTTTAATAATTTGAAGATAGATACCGTCAGTTTCTGGAATATGTGACAAAACGTTCATGTGTGAGAATGATTATTCATATATATTAGCACAATGAAAATCTTAGATAAATATGCTGTGGTGGTATTGGATCGTTTCATCTCGTGCCCTTCTCCATTTCATATCATGATTTTCAACTCCTGTGCGATCCTGTATGTATCGTGGTGTAAGTCTATCTCTCTCTCTCTCTATCTCCTCTCTTCTCTCCTCTCCCTCGTCATCCTCTCTCCTCTCCCTCTTGGGTATGTTAATCTCTATGTTATATCTAATGGTGTCTCTGTTCTGTGTCCCTCTGCCCCCTCCCACCTTCCTTTTCTCCCCTCACTCTCTCTCTCTCCTCCCCTCACCTCCCTTCTCCCTCTTCGCCTCAATTCTCCCTCCCTACACGCCACTATATCTGTATATTTATACAAATACATATATACATACATAAATTATATGGTATAAGTATATGTATATAGGATGTGTGTAATACAAACACACACATACACCACACACACACACACACACACACACACACACACACACACACACAACACACACACACCACACACAAAGGATCTATATAGTATATATATATATAGATAATATATATATATATATATATATATATATATATATATAGTAGCTTTGCATCATATGCACGAGGAATTCAGTATGTGCTGGTGATCCTGATTAACCATCTCACAGGTTAAACACACAAAAGTTTAGATCAGATGAAGCATTGCTAGTAATAAAGACGCGAAAACAGTAGCCGAGGCGATCTTAACGGAGTATCTACATCTTTGGTCCACCAAAAAGCCCTACGACAGACAGAGTACAGAGTTTACAAATAGGTATTAAACAGCTGTATGTTAGGATCTTGAAATTCGCACCCATGTTTGACTAAAGCTACCAACCACAGGCAAATGGCATGGTAGAAGCGCAACCGTGTGATAAAGATGCCTTAGGCACTCTCAGTCTGGAGCATCCCGAGATTGAGACGATTGCTCCCATACGTACGTCTCGCCGTCAACACATCGGTCCACAGAAGGTTAATGACACGCCCCTATTTCTTCGACAGGACGAGGACCATCGGCAGTTTCCGTCCCCCCCTCACACGAAACCAAACAGGGACGTGGACGAGACCGCAGCCGCTACGTACGACAGCGCTGCAGGACAGCAGAGAAACAGCCGTTCAGACGTTCCGCGAAGCTCGTAGACGCTGGAGCGCAGGACCACGATGTGAAACTACGTCGCCCGCAGAGGTTGATTATCCAGACGACCCGTCCTGTAAGGAGAAACCCTGACACAACAGGCGGCCGCCACGCCGCCTACGCCCCGATGGAGCGGTCCAGTGCGAATAAGACGCGTATTGGTACAGTAACATACGCGTGCAGCTCCTATGAACCGCCGTTACGATATGGTCGCCAGCCAAAACGATACGTCCGTATGTCGCCCGAACAGTAAATTGAACCCTTGAATGATCAAAGAGGCAGATGAAAGAACCAGTCAATCCTGAGGCCCCGAAGATAAGAAGACGAAGTATGGCGTTATTCGGATGCGGGATCGGTAACTAACAAGTAAAAAAGGTGTGATGCTCAGGTGGTTTGTAGCAGCCAGTGGCTGTCTTTGATTGTATTGGGTCGTGGGCACCAATGGGGTTTCTTAATGATATCTAATTCTGCAGCTGTATCTCCACAGCATAAATCCTGTTACTCACTCACGTACTCTCTTTGCAGTAGAAAATCTGATGCCGATCTTAACAGACGGATTATTCATGCAACAGTTGCAGAAAACAGGAAAAGCAAGACGAGCCTCCCTACGACAACGCGTCTGTGGGGAGGAGTTGTCGTGGGCCAGCTCGTCATCAGCACGCAGCCCCCCGTATTTTGCTCATCGTCTATGAACTCGTCGTGATCCACTACCAACTTCATGTCGTGACGAATGTTCTATGATAATTCTGGAATGTTTAAAGGCCGAGGTGTAGTTAATGCACAAATTAGAGCATGAGGTCCGCATCTAAAGAAAATTATTACTTTGGGACGGATTATTTTAATTTAGGGTATCCGGTTTGAAAGTGCTTTTTATCATAACTTTCTAGATGCGTTCCTAGACATTTGAGATTTTCTGTTATATATAGTTTTATTCGTTTTTATTTGCTTTGGTATCTTCATATATATTATATTTAATTGCATTTGTGTTGTAAGTATTTCATTTTAATTCCCAATTTTATTAATTTTAGAAATGGTGTAGTTTACAGTTCAAGGGATATTTATTAGAGCACATATGCAACATGTTACTTCTTAAAATGGGAGACACGTGATGAGAACCGTCGGCCAAGGAAAGGCGGTCAAAGTTGATCTAGCCACCTTAAGTGGGGTACGGTTCGGGTCTCTGCTCGACGGGGTGATGGGGCAAGGAGGCCGGAGAGACAGGTTCATCTGGGCTGCGTAAGTGGTTGTAGTACGCGCGGTGGTAGGACAGGTCGTAGTGGGCAGATAGCAGTTTAGAGCATTATTAGGAAATTTCCAGGTGCCTCTTTATTTTATAATTGCTTCATCATTGTTACATGTTCCTTATTTTATTTTGTGCTTTTCAAGTAATTCAATTTTTATTAATGCGGAAAGAACCCCCCCCAGTTAAACCATTTACATTTACTGTTTTGTTCTTTTTAAAAATAATCTGATTGAAACCTTATTAATATTTCAATGAGTTCCTCACCAAAATGATTATTGTAAGGTAAAGGAAGGCCAATTTTAAACATGTGTGAAGTTAGAAGGATCGCGACTTGGAAATATTAAGATATAATTCAAATTATATTCGAGATTTTCTATAGGTAATTATAATAAACCTTTCACTAAGAATATACGCCTGTAAAGGGAAACAAAAGTTGATAGAAGAATCGATAAATAACGAGAAATGAAAACCTATGATAAAGACCCCAAAATAACAATGACAAATGAAAGAAGAACCAATTTTCAACTTGGAAATAATACATTATAATGAAGTACTACCTCCTAAATGGTTAGTGGGCCTAAAATTAAAAGCCAGGTGCGAAACTAAGTAGTAGATTCGATAAAACGAGGTCCCCTTGCCGGAGAATTGATTTATCACAAATCGGGAGCAGGTACGTTTGAAGTCTAAAAAAGAGGAAACCAGCGATTGAGCATGGTGGGCGCC
Organism: Penaeus monodon; assembly: GCF_015228065.2. Taxonomy (NCBI): domain Eukaryota; kingdom Metazoa; phylum Arthropoda; class Malacostraca; order Decapoda; family Penaeidae; genus Penaeus; species Penaeus monodon. The sequence goes on from NW_023659719.1 coordinate 61,805, forward strand.
TGAATCACGAAAGACCCCGCGCCGGGGACGCTAGTTGGTTATTAACGGAGGCAATTCCATACAAACGTTGTGTGAAACGAATCTGCAGAGGGATTTCACTCAAATACTGTTGGTACGAAAAACATTTAGGTACAGCTTCCTTAATTCGCCTGAGCAAAGTCGAGAATCGCGAGTGTGAGGTGTACTCGCGTGCGCGTCCTCCCCTCGGTTTAAACACCACACCACACGCATGCAAACACGTTCTATCTTTCTGCACATACACACACCAAACACACGGCCACATACTACGCGTTCCCACACGCAAAATAAGGGGGGGGGCAGCTAAGGTGTGTAAGCCACAGGGGAAGGCCTATGTACTAATTAAAAAACGACTATAATTGGTGTCACCCACCGCAGGTCGTCCGATGGGTCTCGCGCGCACCTAACGCTACCACACACACACACACGCAACCCACACACACACACACACACACACACACACACACACACAACACACAACATATCTATATATGATATATATATATATATATATATATATATATTAGATCTATATAGGTGTGTGTGTGTGTGTGTGTGTGTGTGGATGTGTGTGGTTTGTGTGTGGTGTGTGTTGTGTGTGGGTGTGTGTGTGGTGTGTGTGTCTGGTGTGTGTGTGTGTGTGTGCCCGGGTTACTGTGTGTATTTGTATGTGGTGGTGTGGGGTTAAATATATATATATATTATATATATAAAATATAATATTATAATATGAATATATACATAATATAGGTATTGATACATATATATCTGTATAAATATATATTCAATATGCATATCTATCTATCTATTCTATCTATAATACATATATAATATATATATATCTATATATATATATATATATATATATTTAATATATACACACCACACATTTATTTGTAAATATCTATCAAAATTCATTTATATATATCTATATATCTACATATTCTTCTATCTATCCATATATTTATATGTATATATACATATATATATATCTATATCTATATTATAGTAATATTATATGTGTGTGTGTGTGTGTGTGTGTGTGTGTGTGTGTGTGTGTGTGTGTGTATTTATTGCGTCGTGTGTTGGGTGTTTGTGTGGTATTTGTTGCGTCTGGTGTGTATGCTATACCTTGTCGACGGGCAGGCATGTACGTACATGCCATGCCCACTATAGTTACTTGTTTAAGTGTTTTGCACATAGATGGCTACACTTGTACTATGCCACCAGTTTGCCAGTTAGGGTACTGCCTTTTGCTCGCCCATCCTTTTCGTTGATTTCGAAATTTTTTACGCTATCTTATTTTGCTGTTACTAATGTTTCAACATTATTTAATTCAATAAAAATAATTTTTTTTTTTTTTTTTTTTTTTTTGTTTTTTGGGCTATCAACGCGGCATGGGGCCCAAAGGGTTTTTAACCCAATGGACCTATTTATTCTGTCAATTAGATAAGGTCTAAATTTTTGTCCCCTTGAAAAGTAATTACTTTATTTAATATTTTTTTCATCATTTGATAAAAGATGGATTTTATAAAAGGATGTTTTTTATTTTTTGGGGAAACTGCTGAGGGTTGTCAATTTATTATGGTATTTTGGGCATGATGTCAGAATATGAGTTTTGGTAAGGTTGGTGGGCACTGATGCATTATGGGGGAAAGTTTCTTTAAATATAGGAGTGGGGTGGGTAATTCGGGTGGCTTTTGCCCCCTGAGCCGGGCCAACACCCCCTCCTCCCTTTGTCTTTCCTGGGGCGGTGTCCCACATTTTCTATTTTTTTTTTGATTTTGTTGGTGGTTGGAGGCTGGTCCACTCACTTTCCCACAGGAGATGTTTTTTTGCTTTTATAAGAGCAAAAAACACCTGAGATCTGTACGGACTTGCAAAGGGTCCAGATGCCAGTTGACCCGGCTAATTTGTCAGCCTGCTCATTCCCATGGATCCAGATGGCGGACCCATATTAGCTTGTTTGATTGTTGGCCCCATGTAGTTTACGAATGATATTACCCAAAAGTTCTTTTTTTGGGGGTTTTTAATGTTTTAAGGTTTTTAAGTGAACTTAATGAATAAAAAAAAAATTACTATTCTATCGGGGGTCGTCGATAGCGAAAAATAAAGGGCTTATCAATGGAAAAAATTTTCAGCAAGAAAGTCGATTATGATTTCGGCAGTCTAACTTTAGTTCACTTCAGTCGCCCATACACCCCCCACCCACACTTTATCTTTCTTGGAGCCGTGGGTATATATATAAAAAAAGGGAGATGTTTAATAAGGATCTCTCTGAACCTTGGCGTACCTCACCCCGGCGCCATGGCCTTAGTGATGGAACCCAAGTTTCCATGATAAAAAAGGGGGATTTTTTTTCCCATGGCGCTTTTTTTGGGACTAACCAGGGTATCGACGGTAGAGAGTTATCCCGACTTTCTCGACGGGTCGTAAAGCCGTGGCAAAGGGCCTAATGCCACTTTTCCCATTGGGGTGGCTCGGGCTGAGCCACCTTTGCGGAAGCTCAAGGCTAACGGGCCGCGTTGAGTCGGAGGGGAGGTATCCTGACTCCACCTCAAGACGTCGATCCGAGTGCACTTCAGGGCTCCAAGACACACACGCAAACAGGCATTCTGCAACCCTAAAAACCCTTTTCAAACTTGTTCTCGACCCGAACCAACCGATTGCCCCATAATTACTTTAGACCAATCAGGGCTTTATATATCTTAGCAAAGCGTCTATCAGCCCCCCATTTTTAAAAAAACCCAGAAAGCATTTTAAATTTAAATTTAGTGCTCTTTGACATTTATTTTTTAAACTGCCTGTGGTTTTTTAAAATTGTTACTATAAAAATGTAGCCCAAAAAAAATTAGCAAATTTAAATAGTTTTGGGTGTTGTCTAGATTTAGCCTGGTTGGCTTTCCCTACTGAAAAAATTACCCCAAACTCTTTCGAATGGAAAATTTAAAAAACCCCCCTGGGGCCCCCCAGTTTATGAATCATATCCAGTGCCAATTGGATGCGATTTGCTGAAATTTGCATTATTGCTGGAATGCCAAATGAAAATCATCAGCGTACAGTGAGTATTTAAGTTTCCCCGAGGGGGAGCTGGAAGATGCATTAATTACATAGAAATAATTTTGGTGAAAAGACATTTCCCTTTGGGGGGCCCCCTTTTTGCCGGGAAAAAAAATGTCCGAAAAAGTGATATTGTCGGAAAATAATTTGACAGCAAATGTTTGTCAGAAATAAAATTTTTTGAATAAAAAAGGCAGTTTCCACGTACCAAAGCATAAGTTTTCTGAGTACCCCAATCGCCATGTCATGTCGTGGGCTTTTTCATACAAAGAATATTAAAATCAAAAAATTTTTTTTGCAAGGGCCTCTTAAATTGACGTCCAGTTTTTACTAGCTGATCAGAGTTTGGCGTCCCTTGGGAAGCCGCACTGTCTTCAACTAGAAATTACGGGAATTTTAAAAAAATGCAATACCCCCTACGGGAAAAACAATTCGTTCCATGACCTTGCAAAAAGCCTTTAAACGAAATTGGGCGGTGGGAGGGGGCAAGTCGGGATTCCCCCCTACTTTCAAATGGGAATGATGGGGAAAGTGCCATGAGTTTGGAAAAAGTGTGACTTTTCCAAATTTCTTTGTTCATTTAGAACTTAATCATGTCATCATGTTTAAAGAGTTTCACACTATTCAAATCTCATCGGGGCCTGGGGTGTTCCTCTCAGGCTTCTGGGGCTGGACAAGCTCTTTTCTTTGTTAGGTTTTTTATTAAACAAAGTCATCCCCTGTGGCAAAGTGAATAGGTTCAGCCAGGGTTCCTTGGTGGTCGGGAAAAGCGGGATGGAGTTTACCGAGCGTTGTGAAGAAAACTCCTGGCGGTACTTTAGAAATGTTTTTAGGATTGTCAAAATGGCCCCCTTATGAATGATGTTTTTAATTTTTAAAAGAGTTTTGCTTTTTTGATTTTTTTTGACAGTGGACCAAAACCCCTCGAATTTTGGTAGAGTATTTATTGTAGAGAAAAAGCTAGCCAGGAGTCTTTTTTGTTTTTTTTTTTTTCTTTTTTTTTTACGACCCTCCCTTTTGCTATTTGGGAAATTGCAAAAGTTTCATTTGTGATTTTTTTTTAAAAACCCTGTAGGCTTATTGCCGGCACGCCCCCTGCGGCAATTGGTGTCCACCATGGAACTCATGCAAAACGCTATCTGTCGAAGTTTTAGGAATGGATAGCAATCTGCTTCTATAATCGAATTCTGAATATTTTTTACTTTATCATCAATGTTTCCCCAACAAGTTCGAGCTTGACGCCCCTTGTAAGGGCAAACCCAGTCTGCTCTTTTTACGTTAATTTTGGGCGCTGAAGGCTTCCACTGGTCGCATGAATTTTTAATCAAAATAAGTGATCGCTTCCCAACGATCGTCAATGGTTGCCACAGGCACTTGGCCATTGATGAAGAGACCAGTGATAAGTCAAAAAGCTCAAAATTTCCCGGGTTTTTTGTCCACCCCGTCGGACTACCATCATTAGAAGATTAAATGACCATTAAGCAACTTCACTCTTGCCACCCCCACCTCCATCCGCAGGGAAACCCCATAAAGTATGATAGCATTTAAAAAAAGCTAAAAAATTCTTTATTTGTGGCAGACGTTTCCCGAAAAGCAAAGAGCTCATCATGGCTATCACTATATATATATATATATATAATATATATTTATTTTAATATATATATATAATAATATATATTAAAATAATTATATATAAAATTATATAATATATAATTATAATATATATATATATTATATATATAATATATTTTTATATTATAATATATATATATAATATATATATATTATATATTTTATTATATATAGTGATAGCCTATGATGGCTCTTTGCTCTTCAGGGCCTGCCACAAAATAAAGAATTTTTAGCTGATTTTAAGCTACATACGTTATGGGGTTCCCTGCGGATGGATGGTAGGGGGTGAGCAAGAGTAAATTGGTTAAAGAGTCGATTTTAACCTTCTGAAGATGGGAGTCCCACGCGGGGGGGACGTTAAAAAACCGGTTTAAAATTTTTTAGCTTTATTACTTATCACTGGTCTCTTTATCAAAGCAGAAGTCCTGTGGCACACCATTGACGACTCGTTTTAAGGACTTTCCCTTTTTTATTAAAATTCAGCGACACAGTGAGAAGCCTTCAGCGCCCAAATTTAACGTTTAAAAAAGAGAACTGGGTCGCCTTCACAAGGGCGTCAAACTCGAACTTGTTGGGGAAAAAAATTTATGATAAAAATAAACAATATTTAGAATTCGTTATAGAAGCAGCTTGCTATCCTTCCAAACTTCGACAGATGCGTTAAGCATAGAGTTCCTGGGGACACCAGATTTCCGAGGGGGCCTGTGCCGACCAATAAGGCTACAGGCTTTTTAAAAAAAAACATACAAATGAAACTTTTGCAATTACAAACTAGCAAAAGCTAGGGGGTCGTAGAATAATAAGACAACAAAAAGAGGGCTCCTGGCGAGCTTTGTTCTACAATAAAAAGCTCTACCAAAATATCAGAGGGTTTTGGGCCACTGTCAATAAAAACAAAAAGAAAAAACATCTTTTAAAAAAAAAACATATTATAAGGGGACCAATTTTGACCAAACCTAAAGGGCATTGCTAAGTACTCCCGGGGAGTTCCTTTTTCACAAGCAGCTCGGGAAAAATACCATCCCGCTTTCCTGACCACCAAGGAAGCGCCTGAGCGCAAACCCATTCACTTTGCCACAGGAGATGACTTTGATTATAATAAAGAACCCAACAATGAAAGAGCTTTCCGGCCCTAGAACCTGTAGAGGGGGAACACCCCCGGCCCCGGAGATTCGATATGAGATGATGAAGCTCTTAATCATATGACATGATTAAGTTGCTGAAGTGAAAAAGAAATTTGGAAAAATCACACTTTTCAAACTCTGGCACTTTTCCCACATCATTCCCCTATTGAAAGTAGGGGGTAATCCCAGACTTGCCATCTCCTACCGCCAATTTCGTGACAAGTTTCTTATGCAAGGTCATGGAACGAATTTTTAACAGTAGGCTATTTTATTTTTTAAAATTTCCCGAATTTACTAGTTGAAGACAGGCGGGGTTCCGCAAGGGGCGCCAAACTCTCGATCAGCTAGTAAAGTGGACGTATATTCAAGAGGGCCCTGCCAAAAGATTTTTTGATTTTAATATTCTTAGATATAGAAAAAGCCTACGACATGACATGGCGATAGGCCCACCCGAAAACTTTTGTTTTTATTTCGTGGAAACTTGCCTTTTTTTTTTCAAAATTTATTTTTGACAAAAATTTTCTGTAAATTATTTTCCGCAAACACTTTTTCGGACTTTTTGCCAGGCAAACGGGGTCCCACCGGGGAAATGTCTTGTCACCCCAAAATTATTTTTATTATGATTTGGGGCATTTACCCGTCCCCCTCGGAATCTTAAATATCCGTACGTGATGTTGTGATTAGGCATTCCAGCAATAATGCAGAATTCTCAGCAAAACGCATCCAATTGGCATGGGTAGATTCATAAAAGGGGGGCCCCCGTGGGGTTTTAAATTTTCCATTGAAAGAGTATTGGGGGGAATTTTTTCAGTAGGAGAAAGCCCAACATAGGCTAACTCTGACAACCCCCCAATACCATTCAAAATTCGCAATTTTTTTTGGGGCTACATTTTGATAGTAGATAAATTGGAAAGACCACATTGGTCGTTAAAGAATAAAGTCAAAGAGCACTAAATTTATTAAAGTGCATTTCTGGGAATAAAGGGGAGCTGAAAAGACGTCTTTTCTAATGATATATAAAACCCTGATAGGCTAAAATGATTAGGGGCAATCGGTAGGGTTTGGACGAGAACAATTTGAAAGGATGGATGGGTTGCGAAAGCCCGTTTGCGTGTGTTTTCTTGGAGCCCCGAAGTGCACCGGACAGCGTTTGAGGTGGAGTCGGAGTACCTCCCCCCCGATCAGACGCGGCCAGTTAGCCTTGAGCTATGCCGCAAAGGTGGCTCGAGACCCCAGCCCCCTAATGGCAATAGTGGGATTAGGCCCTTTGCCACGAGACTTCACGACCCGTCGAGAAAGTCGGTAAGATCTCTCTACCGTCGTACCCGGGTTTATCAAAAAATAGCGCATGGGAAACTCCCTTTTTCTATCTGGAAGCTTGGCTTCCATCAGCTAAGGCCCTGGCGCCCGGGGGGGAGGTACGCCAAGGTTCAGAGGATCCCTTATTAAACATCTCCCTTTTTTTTTTAAAAATATACCGAGGGGCCCCAAAAAATGAAAGTGTGGGGGCGGTGTTGGCGACTGAAGGAAATAAAGTTCAGACTGGAATCATACATCGATCTTTTTTGCTGAACTTTTTGCCATTATAAAGCCATTTTATTTTGCGCTACGACGACCCACGATAGAATAGTAATTTTTTTTTTATTTATTAAGTTTACTTAAAGCCCTTAAATCATTAGAAAACCCCCAAAAAAGAAAATTCGGGGAATATCATTCTTTTAAACACATGGGGCCAAAAAATCAATCAAACAAAATGGGTACCAACCACTCTGGATCCATGGCAATGACAGGCTGACAAATTAGCCGGGCAAAATGGGGATCTGGACCTTAGCATAGTCGTACAGACTCAGGTGTTTGTGTCTCTATAAAAAACAAAAAAACACTCCTGTGGCAAAGGAGTGGGCCAGCCTCCAACTCACCCAAAAAAATCAAAGAAAAAAAAAGAAGTGGGACACCGCCCACGGAAAAACAAAGGGAGGAGGTGGTGTTTGGGCCGGTCAGGGCAATGCCCCCGAATTACCCACCTCACTCCTAATTTAAAGAACTTTTTTCCATAATTTCCATCAGGCACCACCAACCTTACCATAGCTCATATTCTGACTCATGCCCCAAAAAACCATAATAAATTTCAACCCCTCAGCATTTCCTAAAAATAAAAAAAATACCTTTTATAACACCAATCTTTATCAAATGAGAAAAAATATTAAGTAATAATTTCTTTTCTAAGGGGGACAAAAAATTTATGACCTTTCTAGAAATTGCAGATAAATAGGATCCATTGGGTTTAATAACCCTTGGCCAACATGCCGCTGGTTGAAGCCAAGAAAAAAAAAAAAAAAAAAAAAAAAAAAAAAGTTATTTTTATTAGAATTAATATAATGTTGTAAACATTAGTAACAGCAAAATAAGATAGCGTAAAAATTTGTAAATCAAAGAAAAGGATGGACGACAAAAAGGCATACCGTAACTGGCAAACTGGTGGCAAGTACAAGGGAACCATCTATGTGCAAAAAAAAATTAAAAAAAGTAAAAATCTAGTGGGCCTGGGAGTAAGTAATGCCAAGCCCCTCGACAAAGGGATATGCATACACACAGACACACAATACAC
>NW_023659720.1:0-20738 GCF_015228065.2 Penaeus monodon
TTTTTAAAAAAAAAATAATAATAAAAAATTTAATAAATTATAATAATAAATTTTAAAAGTTATTATTTTATATTATTTATTAATATAAATTTATTATAAGTAAAATTACAAATAAACATTAATTCAATAAATTAATAAAATTAAAATGTAATTATGTATATAATTGAATTAATATTATTGTTGTGGTATTAGTATTATTAAAAAAATATTTATAACTCCAATAATTGCAATAATAATGATAAAATTGCAATAATGATGATAATATTGCAATAAGTGATAATGATGATGAAATGATGATAAATGATGATTAACGAAATAATGATGATAATCATGAAATGATATGATAAAACGGATTAGTGTCCATATATAATATAAAAAAGGTATTAGAAAAACATTCCTAAAAGTCGAATAAAGCGGCAAAATCTAGGAAATATAGGCTTTGAGAGAATACTGAAAAAAGACTTTTTTCGATTTCTTTGGTGATTTCGGCAAATTAGTTAATAATGATAATAATTACGAATGTATTAAATAACATAATATGATAAAAGTGAGTAATAAGAGAATTTATAACATTTGAAATTATTAAATTATATTATTATTATTATTATTTATTATTATTATTAATAATTATTATATATTAATATTATTATTATTATTGTATTATTACTATTATCTTAATTATTAGTATTATTGCCAAAAAATCTATTATATCTAATCAATAAAATAATAATAAAAGTATAAGTATAATAATAATAATGCTATGGTATATATATGTATTAGTATTAATATTGTCATTAACATCTTATTATTATTTGTACTGTAGTAAAATTGCAAAATAATTATTAATCAGTAATATTACAGTAATAACGATACTAATTCAGATAATGATAAAATAAATATTAAAAATCGTCTATATGTTATTATTATTGTTATTACTATTATTATGTTGTGGTATAGTATTATGCAAAAATATATACTATAACTCCAATAATTGCAATAATAATGATAAAATTGCAATAATGATATATAATTGCAATAAGATGATAAGTTAAAAGTGAATAAGATGATAAACGATAATATGATGAAATATCAATGATTAGGATGATATAATGGTATTGTGCCCAATTAATATAAAAGTGTATAAGATAAAATTCCCAAAATCGATAAAAGCGGCAAAATCTAGGAAATATGCTTTTGAGAGTATACTTCAAAAATGAATTTTTCGATTTCTTTGTATTTGCAAATATTTATGTATATATATTATTATATTTTATCCATATTGTATTAAACATAACAATAATTGATGATAAAAGTATAATAAAGAGAATTTTGATAACATTGAATAGTATTAAAATTATATTAATTATTATGGTATTATTATTTTATTATTATTATTATTGTTATTATTATTATTATTATTATTATTGTTATTATATTACTATTATCTTAAATATTAGTATTATTGCCTAAAAAATTTATTTTATCTGTTATAATAACAAATAATAATAATAACTATAGTATAATAATAATAATGCTAGTTGTTATAATATTGTTGTAGTATTATTATTGTTTATTATCATCATTATTATTGTTTCGTACTGGTAGTATAATTGCAAAAATAATTATTATAACCGTACTAATTACAGTAATAACGATACTCATTTAAGATAATGATATCAAATAATAATTTTATAACATCGTTTATGATTGTTTTATTTTGTGGTTATTACTATTATTATTGGTGTGGTTATTAGTATTATTGCAAAAATAATACTACTATAACTCAATAATTGCAATAATAATGATACAATTGCAATATGATGAATAATAATTGCAATAATGATGATAATGAGATGATGAATGAGATAATGAATGATAATGATGATGATAACGATACTAAGATGATAATCATGATATGCTGATGATATAACAGGAATTGTGGCCCATATATAATATCAAAAGGTATAAGAAAAAACATGTCCAAAGTCAAAAGCGCAAATCTAGCGAAATATAGCCTTTTTGGAGATGTATACTCCAAAATACGTTTTTATTCGATTTCTTTGGTGATTTTGGCAATTATTAGGGTAATAATGATAATAATCCAAATGTATTAATCATAACAATATGAGATAAAAGTGAGTAGAGAATTTTGAGAACATTTGAATATTATTAAAATTATTATTATTATTATTATTATTATTATTATTATTATTATTATTATTAATATTATTATTATTATTATTATTATTATTATTATTATTATCATTATTATCATCATTATTATTACTATTTATCTTAATTATTCTATTTATTGGCCAAAAAATCTATTATATCTGTAATAATACAAGAATAATTAATAACTATAATTTTAATAATAATACTTCTAGTGGTTTATAATATTGTTATAGTATTATTATTGTTTTTATCAATCATTATTATTATTTGTACTGGTAGTATAATTGATCAAAATAATTAGTATAACAGTAATAATTACGTAATACCGATACTAATTAAGATAATGATATAAATAATAATTATCAAATCATATTCTTATTATTATTTTGTTATTACATTATTATTGGTGTGGTTATTAGTATTATTGCAAAATATATACATAACTCCAATAATTGCAATAATAATATAACAATTTGCAATAATGATGATAATATTGCAATAATGAGGTTAATGATGTATGATAATGATGATAATGATGATTATAACGATTAATTAATGATGATAATCCAGATAATGATGATGATAATAACAGGAAATTGTGTCATATATAATATAAAAAAGGTATAAGAAAAACATTCCAAAGTCGAAAAAGCGGCCAAAATCTAGCAAAATATAGCTTTTGAGAGTATACTCCAAAATGACGTTTTTTTCGATTTCTTGGTGATTTCGGCATTATTAGGGTAATAATGATGTATAAATTACCAGAATTGTATAAGCATACAATAATGATGATAAAAGTGATGAATAAAGAGAATTTTGATAACATTTGAATTTATTTAAAAATTATTATTATTATTATTTTATTAATTATTATAATAATTATATTATTATTATTATTATTATTATTATTATTACTATTATTATTATTTATTATTATTATTATTACTATTATCTTAATTATCCGTATTATTGCCAAAAAATCTATTATATCCTGTAATAATAACAATAATAATAATAAGTATAAGTATAATAATATAATGCTAGTGGTTATAATATTGTTATTAGTATTTTATTGTTATTATCATCATTATTTATTATTTTGTACTGTAGTATAATTGCAAAAAATAATTATTATAACAGTAATAATTTACAGTAATAACGATACTAATTAAGATAGATATAAATAATAATTATAAAATCGTTATTATTGTTATTATTATTGTTATTACTATTTATTATTTGTTGTGGTTTTATTAGTATTAATGCAAATATATACTATAACTCCAATATTGCAATAATAATGATAACAATTGGCAATAATGATGATAATATTGCAATAATGAATAATGAATGATATGATGATAATGAGATGATACGATAATAATGAGGTAATCATAGATAATGATAGATAATACAGGAATTTGTTCCATATATAAAAAAAAAGGTATAAGAAAACATTTCCCAAAAGTCGAAAAATCTGTGCGGCAAATCTAGCGAAATATAGGCCTTTGAGAGTATACTCAAAATGACGTTTTCGATTTCTTTGGTGATTACGGCAATTATTAGGGTAATAATGATAATAATTACCGGAATTGTGTATTAATCATAAAAATAAGATGATAAAAGTGAGAATAAAGAGAAATTTTGATAACATTTGAATATTATTAAAAAATATTATTATTATTATTATTCTTATTATTAATATTATTATTATTATTATTATTATTATTATTATTATTATTATATTATTTTATTATCTTAATTTATTATATTATTGCCAAACTTCTATTATATCTGTAATAATAACAATAATAATAATAAGTATGAAGTATAATATATAAATGGCTATTGGTTATAATATTGTTATTAGTATTATTATGGTTATTAATCATCATTATTATTATTTGTACTGGGTAGTATAATTGCAAAAATAATTATTATAACAGTAATAATTACAGTAATAACGATACTACTTAAGATAAAGAATATAAATAATATTATAAAATCGTTATTATTGTTATTATATTGTTATTACTATATTATTGTTGTGGTTATTAGTATTATTGGCAAAAATATATACCTATAACTCCAATATTGCATATAATGATAACCATTGCAATAATGATGAGAATAATGGCAATATGATGATATGATGATAATGACTGATGATAACATAATAATGATATAATCATGATAATGATGATGATAATAACAGGAATTGTGTCCCATATATAATATAAAGAAAGGTATCAGAACAACATTACAACAGTCGAAAAGTCGTCAAAATCTAGCAAAATATATCCTTTTGAAGTATACTCCAAATGAACGTTTTTTTCGATTTCTTTGGTGATTTCGGCAATTATTCAGTGTAAATAATGATAATAATTACGTCAGAATTGTATTAATCATAACAATTAATGATGATAAAGTGAGACTAAAAGAGATTTTTGATGAACATTGAATATTATTAAAATTATTAATTATTATTTTTATTATTATTATTTATTTATTATTATTATTATTATTATTATTAATATTATGATTATTATTACCTATTATCTCAATTATTAGTATCATTGCCAAAAATCCTATTATATCTGTACTAAGAACCATAATAATAATAATTATAAGTATAATAATAATATCTAGTGGTTATAATATTGTTATTTATAGTGTTATGATTGTATTAATCATACAATAATGATGAGAAAAGTGAGAATAAAGAGAATTTGATAACATTTGAAAATATGATAATAATTACTCAGAATTGTATTAATCATAACATAATGAATGATAAAAAGTGAGAATAAAGAGAATTTTGATTAACATTTGGAATATTATTAAAATTTTAGTCTTATTATTATTATTCTTATTAATATTATTATTATTACATATCATTTATAATCATTATTATTATTATTATTATGTATTATGTAATCAGGATATTATTATTATTATCTTAATTATTGTATTATTGCCAAAATCCTATTATATGTGTAATAATAACAATGATAATAAAAGTATAAGTATAATAATAATAATCTAGTGTTATAATATTTGTGTATTAGTATTATTATTGTTATTATCATCATATTCTTATTTGTACTGTATTATAATTGCAAAAATAATTATTATAACCGTAATAATTACAGTAATAACGATACTAATATAAGATCATGATATAAATAATAATTATCAAATCGTTATTATTGTTATTATTATTGTTATTGCCTATTATTAATTGTTGTGGTTATTAGTATTATTGCAAAACTATATACTATAACTCCAATAATTGCAATAATAATGATAACAATTTGCAATAATGATTATAATAATTGGCAATTAATGATTGAAAATGATGATATATGATGATAATGATGAATCATGATGATGATACGATATAATGATGATAATCATGATACTGATTGATGATAATACACAGGAAGTGTGTCCATATATAAGTATAAAAAAAGGTATAAGAAAACAACATCAAAGTCGAAAAAGCGGCAAAATCTAGCGAAAATATAGCCTTTTGAGAGTATGAACTCCAAAATGACGTTTTTTTGTCGATTTCTTTGGTGATTTCGCAATTATTAAGGGTAATGAATGATAATAATATACCAGAATTGTATTAATCATAACACTAATGATGATAAAAGTGAGATAAAGAGATTTTTGATACCATTGATATTATTAAAATTATTATATATTATTAATTATTATCTATTATTATTATTATTAATTATTATTATTATTATTAGTATTGTATTTATTATTAATTATTATTATACTATTATCTTAAATTATTATACATTGCAAAAATCTATTATATCTGTAATAATAACAATAATAAATAATAAGTATACAGTGTAATAATAATAATCTAGTGGTTATAATATTGTTATTAGTATCATTATTGTTATTATCAATCAATTATTATATTTGTACTGGTAGTATAATTGTAAAAATAATTATTATACCAGTAAATAATTACAGTAATTAACGTACTATGAACATAATGATATAAAATATAATTTAAAATCGTTATTATTGTTTTATTATTATTGTTATACTATTATTAATTTGGATGGTTATTAGTATATTGCAAAAATATAACTATAACTCCAATAATTGCAATAATAATGATAACAATTGCAATAATGATGATAATACTTGCAATAATGATGAAAATTATGATGATAATGATGATAATGATGAGGATACCGATAATAATTATGATAATCATGATAACGATGATGATATAACTATGTCCATATATAATATAAAAAGGTATACGAAAAACCATTCCCAAAAGTCGAAAAAGCGGCAAATCTGCGAAATATAGCCTTTTGAGAGTATACTCCAAAATGACGTTTTTTTCGATTTCTTTGGTGATTTCGCACAAATTATTGGGTAATAATGATAATAATTACCAGAATTGTATTAATCATAACAATACTGTTGATAAAGTGAGAATAAATACAATTTTTGATAACATTTGAATATTATTAAAATTATTATTATTATTAATTTATTATTATTATTATTATTATTTTATTATTATTATTATCTCAATTATTAGTATTATTGCACAAATCTATTATATCTGTAATAATAACAATATAATAATAAGTATAAGTATAATAATAATAATGCTAGTGGGTATAATATTGTTATTATAATTATTATTGTTATTATCATCATATTATTATTTTGTGCTGGAAGTATATTGCAAAATAATTATTATAACATTTCATAATTAACAGTCAATAACGATATCTAATTTAAGATAATATTTATAAATAATAAGTTATAAAATCGTATTATTGTTTATTATCATTGTTTATTACTATTATTAAAGTTGTGGTTATTAGTATTATTGCAAAAATATATACTATAAACTCCAATAATTGCACTAATAATGATAACAATTGCAATAATGATGATATAATTGCAATAATTGATGATCATGATGATGATAATGATGATAATGATGGATAATGATGATGATACGATACTAATGATGATAATCATGATAATGCTGATGATATAACAGGATTGTGTCCATATATACTATAAAAAAGGTATGAGAAAAAACATTCCAAAAGTCGAAAAAGCGCAAAATCTAGGCGAAATATAGCCTTAGAGAGTTAACTCCAAAATGACCTTTTCGATTTCTTTGGTGATTTCGGCAATTATTAAGGGTAATAAGATAATACTTACCAGAATGTATTAATCATAACAATAATGATGATAAAATTGAAGGAATAAAGAGATTTTGATACTTTTGAATATTATTTAAAATTATTATATTATTATTATTATGATTATTATTATTATTATTATTATTATTATTAAATTATTATTATTATTATTATTATTATTATTATTATTACTATTATCCTTATTATTAGTATTATTGGCAAAAATCTATTATATCTGTAATAAATAACAATAATAATATAAGTATAGTATGAACAATTGCATAATGGATGATATAATTGCAATAATGATGAAATGATGAATGATAAGGATAATAATGATGATAATGATATGCTAACATTTCTGATGATAATCATGATATGATGATGATAATACAGGAATTGTGTCCATATATAAATATAAAAAAGGGTATAAGAAAAACTTCCCAAAAGTCGAAAAGCGCAAAATCTAGCGAAATATAGCCTTTTGAGAGTAGACTCCAACTGAAGTTTTTCGATTTCTTTGGTGATTTCGGCATTATTAGGGTAATATGATAATAATTACCAGAATTGTTAATCATAAACAATAATGATGATTAAAGTGAGAATAAGGAATTTTGATAACATTTGAATTTATTAAAATTATTATTATTATTATTATTTATTATTATTATTATTATTATTATTTTATTATTATTATAATTATTATTTATTATTACTCTCTTAATTATTAAGTATTATTGCCAAAATATCTATTATATCTGTAATAATAACAATAATAATAATAAGTATAAGTATAATAATAATAATGCTAGGTGGTTATAATATTGTTTATAAGTATTTATTATTGTTCTTATCTCATTATTATTATTTGTACTGAGTATAATTGGCAAAAATAATTTTATAACAGTCAATAATTACAGTAATAACGATTACTAATTAAGGATAATGGATATAAAATAATATTATAAAATCGTTATTATTGTTATTATTATTGTTTATTACGATTATTATTTGTTGTGGTTATTAGTTTTATTGCAAAAATATTACTATAACTCCAATAATGCAATAATAATGATACAATTGCAATAAGATGATAATATTGCAATAATGATGCTAATGATGAGGATAATGGATGATAATGATGATGATAACGATAATAATGATGATAATCATAATAATGAGATGATAATTAACAGATTGTGTCCATATATAATATAAAAAAGGTATAAGAAAAACAGTCCGCAAAGCTTTTGAAAAAGCGGCAAAATCTAGCGAAATATAGCCTTTTGAGAGTAAACTCCAAAATGACTTTTTTTCGATTTCTTGAGTGATTTCTGCCAATGATTAGGGTAATATGATAATAATTAACCATAATTGTTATTACCTAGCAATAATGATGATAAAGTGAGATAAAGAGAATTTTGATAACATTTTCAATATATTAAAATTATATTATTATTATTATATTTATTATTATTATTATTATTCTATTTTATATTATTATATTATTTTTATCTATTATTATTATTATTATTATTATTATCTTTAATTATTAGTATAATTGCCAAAAATCTATTGATATCTGTATAATAACAATAATACTAATTAAGTATAAGTATGAATAATAAAATGCTAGTGGTTATAATATTGTTATTATATTATTATTGTTATATCATCATTATTATTATTTGTACTGGGACTATAATTGCAAACATAATTATTAGAACAGTAATAATTACAGTAAGAACGACACTAATTAAGATAATGGATATAAATAAAATTATAAAATCGTTTATTATTGTTATTATTATTGTTATTACTATTGATTATTGTTGTGGTTATTATTATTATTGCAAAGATATATTCTATAACTCCATAATTGCAATAATAATGATAACAATTGGCAATGAATATGATACTAATTGCAATAATGATGATATGATGATTGATAATGATGATAAATGATGATAATGATGATGAATAACGATAATAATAATGATATCGTGATAATGCTGATGATAATAACAGGATTGTGTCCTTATATAAAATAAAAAAGGTATAGAAAAACATTCCCAAAAGTCGAAAAAGCGGCAAAATCCTAGCGAAATATAGGCTCCTTTGAGGATACCCAAAATGACGTTTTTTTCGTTTCTTTAGTGATTTCGGCAATTATTAGGGTAATAATGAAATAATTACATAATTATATTAATCATAACAATATGAATGATAAAGTGGATAAAGAGAATTTTGAATAACATTTGAATATTATTAAAATTATTAATTAGCATTATTATTATTATTATTATGTATTATTATTATTATTATTATTCTTATTATTATTATTATTATTATCTATTATTATTATTATTACTATTATCTTAATTATTAGTAGTATTGCCAAAAAATCGACTGATTCTGTAATACTAACAATAATAAATATAGTATATCGTATAATAATAATAATGCTTAGTGTTTTAATATTGTTTATTAAAGGATTATTATTTTTATTAAAAATCTCATTATTATGATTTGTAGCTGGAGTAATATTGCAACAATAATTATTATAAACAGTAATATTACAGTAATTACGATACTAATTAGATATCGCTATAAATAATAATTTAAATCGTTATTATTGTTATTATTATTGTTTATTACTATTATTATTTGTGTGGGTTATTAGTATTATTGCAATAATATCTACTATAAACTCCAATAATTTGCAATAATAATGATAACAATTGCAAATAATGATATAATAATGCATAATGTGTAATGATATGAATAATATGATAATGAATGATAATGATGATTGATAAACATAATAATGTATAATCTGATAATGATCGATGATAATAACAGGAATTGTGTCCATATATAATATAAAAAGGTATAAGCAAAACATTCCAAAAAGTCGAAAGCGGCCAAAATCTAGCGAAATATAGCCTTTTGAGAGTATACTCCAAAATGACGTTTTTTCGATTTCTTTGGTAATTTCGGCAATTATTAGGTAATAATGATAATAATTACCAGCATTATATTAATCATAAGAATAATGATGTACAAGCGAGATAAAGAGATTTTGATAACATTTAAATGTTATTAAATATTATTATTATGTATTATTATTATTATTATTATTATTATTAATTATTATTATTATCTTATTATTATTTTATTATTATTACTATTATCTTAATTATTAGTATTATTGCCAAACAATCTGTATAGCTGTAATAATAACCATAATAAAAATAAGAATAAGTATGAATAAAAAAAAAAAAAATAATAATGCTAGTGTTAATATATTGTTATTCGTATTATTATTGTTATTAGCATCATTATTATTATTTGTACTTGTAGTATAATGCAAAATAATTTTAAACAGTAATAATTACAGTAAGTAAAGATACTAATTGTAAGATAATGATATAAATAATAATTATAAATCGTTATTATTTGTTATAATTATTTTATTACTATTACTAATGTTGTGGTTATTAGTATTATTGGCAAAAAGATATTCTATAACTCCAATATTGTCAATAATAATGATAACAATTTCAATACTGATGATAATAATTGCAATATGATTTTTTTTGGATAATGATGATGATAATGATGATAATGATGATAATGATGATGATAACGATAATATGATGATAATCATGAATAATGATGATGATAATCCTAGGAATTGTGTCCATATATAATATAAAAAGGTATAAGAAAACATTCCCAAAATTCGAAAAAGTGGCAAAATCTAGCGAAATATAGCCTTTGAGAGTATACTCCAAAATGACGTTTTTTCGATTTCTGTGGTGTTTCGGCAATATTAGGGTAATAATGTAATTATTACCAGAATGTATTAATCATAGAATAATGATGATAAAAGTGAGAATAAAGAGAATTTTGATAACATTTGAATATTATGAAAATTATTATTATTATTACTATTTTTATTATTATCATTATTATTATTATTTTTTTTTTATTACTATTATCTTAATTATTAGTATTATTGCCAAAAAATCTATTTTTCTTTATAATAACATAATAATAATAAGTATAAGTATAATAATGATAATGCTAGTGGTTATAATATCGTTATTGGTATTTATATTGTTATTATCCATCATTATTATTATTTGTACGGGTCGTATATTTCAAAATAATTATTATTACAGTAATAATTACAGTAATAACGATACTAATTAATAATGAATGATATAAATAATAATTTAAAATTCGTTATTATGGTTATTATTATTGTTATTCCTAATTATTATTGTTGTGGTTATGGATTATTGCCAAAAATATCTATATAACTCCAATAAAATTGCAAATAATAATGATACAATTTGCATAATGATGATAATAATTGCAAGAATGATGATAATGATGATGATAATGATGGATAAGGATATAATGATGATGATAACGATAATAATGAATGATAATCATGATAATGATGATATAATAACAGGAAATGTGTCCATATATTATAAAAAGGTATAAGAAAAACATTCCCCAACAGTCCGAAAAAGCGAAAAAGCTAGCGAAATATAGCCTTTTGAGAGTATACTCGCAACATGACGTTTTTTTTCGATTTCTTTGTGATTTCGCATTATTAGGGTTAAATAATGATAATAATTACCAGAATTGTATTAATCATAACAATAATGGATGATAAAAGTGAGAATAAGAGTATTTGATAATCATTTGAATATTCATTAAAATTAATTTATTATTATTATTATTAGTATTATTATTATTTTATTATTATTATTATTATATTATTATTATTATTATTATTATTATATTAGTTATTATTATTACTATTATCTAATTAATAGTATTATTGCCAAAAAACTATTATATCTGTAATAATAACAATAGATAAGATAAGTATAAGTATAAATAATAATAATGCTAGTGTTATAATATTGTTTATTAGTATTATTATTGTTTATTATCATCATTATATTATTTGTACTGGTAGTATATTCAAATAATTATTATAACAGTAATAACTACAATAAACGATACTAATTAGATAAATGAATATAAATAATTAATTATAAAATCGTTATTATTGTTATTATTATTGTTTTACTATTATTATTGTTGTGGTTATTAGTATTATTGCAAAAAATATATACTATACTCCCAATAAATTGCAATAATCATGATAACCATTGCATTAATGATGATAATAATTGCAATAATGATGATATGATGATGATATGATGATAATATGATAATGATTGATGATAACGATAATAATGATGATAATCATGATAAGGATGAGGGATTTAATAACAGGAATTGGGTGTCCATATAAAAAAGTATAAGACAAACATTCCCAAAAGTCGAAAAGCGGCAAAATCTAGCGAAATGATAGCCTTTTGAGAGTATACTCCAAAAATGAACGTTTTTTCGATTTCTTTGTGATTTCGGCAATTATTAGGGTAATAATGTGATAAATAATTACCAGAATTGTATTAATCGTAACATAATGATAATAAAAGTGAGAATAAAGAGAATTTTTGATAACATTTGAATATTATTAAATTATTATTATTATTATTATTATTATTATTATTATTATATTATTATTATTTTATTATATTATTATTATTATTATTATTTATTTTATTATTATTACTATTATCTTAATATTAGTATATTCCAAACAATATATTATATCTGTACATAATAACATATAATATAAGTATAAGTATAATAATAATCATATTATGTTATAATATTGTTATTAGTATTATTATTGTTATTATCATCATTATTATTATTTGTACTGGTAGTAAATTGCAAAAATATTATTAAACAGTAATAATTACAGTATAACGATACTAATTAAGATATTGCTATAAATAATAATTATAAAATCTGTTATTTATTGTATTATTATTGTTATTACTTATTATTATTGTTGTGGTTTAGTATTATTGCAAAATATATACTATAACTCGCAATAATTACAATAATAATGAAACAATTGCAATAATGCTGATAATAATTGCAATATGAATGATAATGATGATGATAATGTGATAATGATGATAATGAGATGATACGATTAATTATGATGATAATCATGATAATGATGATGATAATACCAGGAAATTGTGTCCCATTATAATAAAAAAAGGTATAAGAAAAAACATTCCCAAAAGTTCCGAAAAAGCGTCAAAATCTAGCGAAATATAGCCTTCTGAGATATCCCCAAAATGACGTTTGTTCGATTTTCTTGTGATTTCGCAATTATTAGGTAATATGATAATAATTACCAGAATTTGTATTAATATAACAATAATGATGATAAAAGTTGAGAATAAGAGATTTTGATAACATTGAATAGTATTAAAATTATTATTATTATTATTATTATTAATTATTAATATTATTATTATAATTTTATTATTATTATTATTAATTATTATTATTATTATTATTACTATTATCTTAATTATTAGTATTAATTGCCAAAAAATCTATTATATCTTGTAATATAACAATAATATAATAAGGTATAGTATCATAATAATAATGCTAGTGTTATAATATTGTTATTAGTATTATTATTGTTATTATCATCATTATTATTATTTTACTGGTAGTATACTTGCAAAAATAATTATTATAACAGTAATGAATTCCAGTAATAACGATACTAATTAAGATAATGATATAAATAATAATTTATAAAATCGTTATTATCTGTTATTATTATTGTTATTACTATATTATTGTTGTGGTTATTAGTATTATTGCAAAAATAGATACTATAACTCAATAATTGCAATAATCATGATAACAATGGCAATAATGATATAATAATTGCATAATTATGATCATGATGATGATAATGAGGATATTATGATGATAACGATAATAATGATGATCAATCATGATAATGAATGATGATAATAACAGGAATTTGTGTCCATATATAAAATAAAAGGTATAAGAAAACATTCCCAAAGTCGAAAAGCGGCAAAATCTAGCGAATGTTAGCTTTTGAGAGTAGACCTCCAAAATGAACGTTTGTTCGATTTCTTTTGGTGATTTCGCAATTATTAGGGTACTAATGATAATAATTACCAGAATTTATTAATCATAACACTACTGCATGATAAAGTGGAATAAGAGAATTTTGAAACATTTGAATATTTTATTACAATGATTATTTTTATTATTATTATTATTATTATTATGTATTTTATCTATTATTTATTATTATTAGTATTATTAAATTATCATTATTATTAATACTAATATCTTAATTATTATTAATATAGACAAAAAATCTAGATATCCTGTAATAATAACAATAATAATATAAGTATCAGTATAAATAAAATAATGCTATGGTTATTAATATTTGTTATTAGTATTATTATTGTTATTATCATCATTATTATTATTTGTACTGGTAGTATAATTGCAAAATAATTATTATAACGTAATAAATTAGCGTAATAACGATACTAATTAAGATAATGATATAAAATATAATTATAAAATCTTATTATTGTTTATTATTATTGTTATTACTATTATTAATTGTTGTGGTTATTAGTAGTTATTGCAAAAATATATACTATAACTCCAATATTGCAATAATAATGATAACAACTTGCAATAATGGATGATATTTTGGCAATATGATTGATAATGATGATGATAATGATGATACTGATGTAATGATGATATAACGAATAATAATGATGATATCCATATAATGATGATGATAATACAGTAATTTTGTCCCTATATAATATAAAAGGTATAAGAAAAACATTCCCCCAAAATCGGAAAACGGCAAAAATCTAGCGAAATATAGCCTTTTGAGAGTATACTCCAAAATCGACGTTTTTTCTATTTC
Organism: Penaeus monodon; assembly: GCF_015228065.2. Classification (NCBI taxonomy): domain Eukaryota; kingdom Metazoa; phylum Arthropoda; class Malacostraca; order Decapoda; family Penaeidae; genus Penaeus; species Penaeus monodon. The sequence continues at coordinate 15,289 of NW_023659720.1, forward strand.
TTTGGTGGATTTCGCAATTATTAGGGTAATAATGATAATAATTACCAAATTGTATTAATCTAACATCATGATGATAAAAGTGAGAATAAAGAGAATTTTTGATAACATTTTAATATTATTAAAATTATTATTATTATGATTATTATTATTATTATTATTATTAATATTATTATTATTATTAATCATTATTATTATTATTATTATTACTCTTATTATATTATATTATTTATATTATTATTATTATTACTATTATCTTAATATAGTATTATTGCCAAAAAACTATTATATCTGTAATAATACAATAAGTCATAATAAATATAAGTATAATAATCATAATGCTAGTGGTTATAATATTTGTTTATTGGTAGTATTATTGTTATTATCATCATATTATTATTTGTACTGGTAGTATAATTGCAAAATAATTATTATAACATAATAATACAGTAATCACATACTAATAAGATTGATATAAATAATAATTATAAATCGCTTTATATTGTTATTATTATTGTTATTACTATTATTATTGTTGTGGTTATTAGTATATTGCAAAAAATATATACTATAACTCCAATAATTGCAATATAATGATAACAGATTGGCAATAAAGTGATGATAATAATTGCAATAATTATGATAATGCTGATGATAATGGCTGATATGCTGATAATGATTATGATCACGATAATCATGATGATAATCTGAATAATGATGATGATAATAACAGGAATTGTGTCCATATATAATATAAAAAAGGTATAACAAAAACTTCCTAAAGGCGAAAAGCGCAAACATCCAGCGAAATAATAGCCTTTTGAGAGTATCTCCAAAATGACGTTTTTTCGATTCTGGTGTTTCGCAATTATTAGGGTAATAATGATATAATTACCCGAACTGTATAATCATAACAATATATGATGATAAAAGTGAGAAAATAAAGAAGAATTTTATAACATTTGAATATTATTAAAAAATTATTATTATTATATATTATTATTATTATTATTAATTATTATTATTTTATTATTATTGATTATTATTACTATATCTTAAATTATTAGTATTATTGCCAAACATCTATTATATCTGTAATAATAACAATAATAATAATAAGTTTTTTTAAAATTAAGTTTAAAAAAAAATAATAATAATAATGCTAGTGGTTTAGAATATTTTTTATTAGTATTAGTATGTTATTACATCATTATTATTATTGTATTGGTAGTATAATTGCAAAATAATATTATAACAGTAATAATTACAGTAATAACGATACTAATTAAAATAAATGAGATAAATATAATTATGAAATCGTTATTATTGTTATTATTATTGTTATTACTATTATTATTGTTTGTGGTTATTAGTATTATTGTCAAAATATATACTATAAACTCCTATATTGCCATATAATGATACAATTGCACTAATGACGATAATTGCAATAATGATGATATGATGATGAAATGATGATAATGATGATAATGATGATGATAACGTAATAATGATGATATCATGATAATGATGATGGATAATAACAGAATTGTGTCCCCTATAGAATAAAAAAAGGTATAAGAAAAACATTCCCAAAAGTCGAAAAAGCGGCAAATCTAGCGAATATAGCTTTTGAGAGTATACTCCAAAAATGACCGTTTTTTTCGGGGGGGGGGGGGGGGGAATTGCTTGGTGGATTTCGCAATTATTAGGTAATATGAAATAATTACCAGAATTGTATTAATCATACAATATGAGATAAAGTGAGAAAAAAAGAATTTTGATAACACTTGAAATATTATTAAAATTATCATTATTATTATTTTATATTATTATTATTTATTATTAATATATTATTATTATTATTATTATTATTATTATTATTAATATTATTCTTATTATTATTATTACTATTATCCTAAATTATTAGTATTATTGCCAAAAAATCTATTATATCTTAATAATAACATAATAATAATAAGTATAAAGTATAATAATAATAATGCTAGTGGTTATAATATTGTTATAGTAATTATTATTGTTATATCCTCATTATTATTATTGTACTGGTAGTATATTTGCCAAAATAATTATTATAGCAGTAATAATTACGTAAATAACGATACTAATTAAGATAATGATTATAAATAATTAATTATAAATCGTTATTATGTTATTATTGTTGTTATTACTATTATTATTGTTTGTGGTTATTAGTATGTATTGCAAAATATATACTATAACTCCAAAATAATTGCAATAATAATGATAACAATTGCAATAATGATGATAAAAATGAGAATAAGAGAATTTTGGATAAACGATTTGAATATTATAAAATTATTATTTATTATTATTATTATTATTATTATTATTATTATTATGATTATTAATATTATTATTATTATTATTATTATTATTATTATTATTCTTATATTATACTATTATCTTAATTATTAGTATTTTGCCAAAAAAATCTATTATATCTGTAATATAACAATATAATAATAGTATAGGATAATAAGAATAATTCTAGTGGTTATAATATTGTTATTATTATTATTATTGTTTATTATCATCATTAATTTATTTAATTTTTACTGTAGTATAATTGCAAAATAATTTTAAACAGGTAATAATTACAGTAATAACGATACTAATTAAGATTAATGATATAATAATAATTATACATCGTTTCTTATTGTTAGTATTATTGTTATTCTATTATTATTGTTGTGGTTATTAGTATTATTGCAAAAATATATACTATTAACTCCATAATTGCAATAATATGATAACAATTGCAATAATGATGATAATAATTTGCAATACATGATGATATAATTCCAATAATGAATGATAATGATGATTATAATGATGATAATTGATGATAATGTTATTATAACGATATAATGATGATAATCATGATAATGATGATGATAAATAACAGGAATTGTGTCCATATAAATATAAAAAAGGTAGAGAAAAGAACATTCCCAAATAGTCGAAAAAGTGGCAAATCTCGCGAAATATAGCCTTTTCAGAGTATACTCCAAATGACGTTTTTTTTTTTTGATTTCTTGGTGATTTCCGGCAATTATTAGGGTAATATGATAATAATTACCAGAATTGTATTAATCATAACAATAATGATGATAAAAGTGAGGAATAAAGAGAAGTTTGATACATTTGAATATTATTAAAATTAATTATGTATTATTATATTATTATTATTATTATTTTATTATGATTTTTTATTATATTATTATTATTACTATTATTATTATTATTATTATTATTATTACTATTATTGCAAATAAATCTAGTATATCTTAATAATAACAATAATTACGATACTAATTAAGATAATGATATATATATAATTATAAAATCGTTATTATTGTTATTATTATTGTTATTACTATTATTATTTTTGTGGTTATTAGTATTATTGCAAAAATATATTCTATAACTCCAATAATTGCAATAATAATGATAACAATTGCAATAATGATGATAATAATTGCAATAATGATGATATTGATGATGATAATGATGATAATGATGATAATGATGATGATAACGATAATAATGATGATAATCATGATAATGATGATGATAATAACAGGAATTGTGTCCATATATAATATAAAAAAGGTATAAGAAAAACATTCCCAAAAGTCGAAAAAGCGGCAAATTCTTGCGAAATATAGCCTTTTGAGAGTATACTCCAAAATGACGTTTTTTCGATTTCTTTGGTGATATCGGCAATTATTAGGGTAATAATGATAATAATTAACAGAATTGTATTAATCATAACAATAATGATGATAAAAGTGAGAACAAAGAGAATTTAGATAACATTTGAATATTATTAAAATTATTATTATTATTACTATTATTATTATTATTATTATTATTATTATTATTATTATTATTATTATTACTATTATCTTAATTAATAGTATTATTGCCAAAAAATCTATTATATCTGTAATAATAACAATAATAATAATAAGTATAAGTATAATAATAATAATGCTAGTGGTTATAATATTGTTATTGGTATTATTATTGTAATTATCATCATTATTATTATTTGTACTGGTAGTATAATTGCAAAAATAATTATTATAACAGTAATAATTACAGTAATAACGATAATAATTAAGATAATGATATAAACAATAATTATAAAATCGTTATTATTGTTATTATTATTGTTATTACTATTATTATTGTTGTGGTTATTAGTATTATTGCAAAAATATATACTACAACTCCAATAATTGCAATAATGATGATGATAATGATGATAATGATGATGATAACGATAATAATGATGATAATCATGATAATGATGATGATAATAACAGGAATTGTGTCCATATATAATATAAAAAAGGTATAAGAAAAACATTCCCAAAAGTCGAAAAAGCGGCAAAATCTAGCGAAATATAGCCTTTTGAGAGTATACTCCAAAATGACGTTTTTTCGATTTCTTTGGTGATTTCGGCAATTATTAGGGTAATAATGATAATAATTACCAGAATTGTATTAATCATAACAATAATGATGATAAAAGTGAGAATAAAGAGAATTTTGATAACATTTGAATATTATTAAAATTATTATTATTATTATTATTATTATTATTATTATTATTATTATTATTATTATTATTATTATTATCTTAATTATTAGTATTATTGCCAAAAAATCTATTATATCTGTAATAATAACAATAATAATAATAACTATAAGATTATAATAATAATGCTAGTGGTTATAATATTGTTATTAGTATTATTATTGTTATTATCATCATTATTATTATTTGTACTGGTAGTAAATTGCAAAAATAATTATTATAACAGTAATAATTACAGTAATAACGATACTAATTAAGATAATGATATAAATAATAATTATAAAATCGTTATTATTGTTATTATTATTGTTATTACTATTATTATTGTTGTGGTTATTAGTATTATTGCAAAAATATATACTATAACTCCAATAATTGCAATAATAATGATAACAATTGCAATAATGATGATAATAATTGCAATAATGATGATAATGATGATGATAATGATGATAATGATGATGATAACGATAATAATGATGATAATCATGATAATGATGATGATAATAACAGGAATTGTGTCCATATATAATATAAAAAAGGTATAAGAAAAACATTCCCAAAAGTCGAAAAAGCGGCAAAATCTAGCGAAATATAGGCTTTTGAGAGTATACTCCAAAATGACGTTTTTCGATTCTTTGGTGATTTCGGCAATTATAGGGTATAATGATAATAATTACCAGAATTGTATTAATCATAACAAAAAATGAGATAAAAATGAGATAAAGAGAATTTTGATAACAAAATTGAAAAAATTTTTAAAATTATTATTATTATTATATTTTATTATTATTTATTATTA